>NW_019734362.1:585601-592376 GCF_002891405.2 Cryptotermes secundus
CAAATTCTCCATCATCATAATCACCAGGGGCAGGTTACGGTGGCCGCCGTGCCGAGTGGACCCAGTTGGACTCCACCCCCCACTAAGCAAATTAAAAAAAAAATTACTTCTAGGGAGCGCTCCAAGACAATCAGGAAACAGGCGTTGGCAGAAATTACAACAGGCAGTGATTTACGACGGAGAATTGGTAAACAGGTAGCAAATAGAAGTAAATCAGCTGTACCACTAACTGATGTAAGAGGTGGCAGCACAGTCCAGCATCATGACAGTGTAGATAACAGACGCGCATGTTCAGAGGCTGGTTTCATTAGTCAAAATGGTGAGTCATGCGTTGATGATGCGATTCCCCACAAGCTAAATTTATATCAATTGAGGCATGACTGAGAATATAAACAGAACTAGACGCAACCTGAGTGTCCGAGTGACAATGTTTAACTGGACCACTGTGTACAGACGAGACTAAGCTGAACAGATGTTGTAAACTGGTATGTGAGATACTTTGGGAAGGCAATTGATGGCCGCGCCATAGCTCAAGCGGTCAGTCGCTAACTTCCCACCGCGGCGGCTCGGGTTCGATCCCGGGTCTGGTCAAGTGGGTTTTGTGGTGGACAAAGTGGCGCTGGGGGAGGTTTTCTCCGAGTACTTCGGTTTCCCCCGCCAATCTTCATTCCACCTATTGCTCCACAATCACCTATAATCTGGGGCTGGTACAATAGGCCAAAAGTGGCCGCAGTACAAGGGACTTAGTCCCACCACACTAGCAATAAAAAAAAAAGGCAAGTGATGGGCATGTCCACTGAAGCAGTCCAAATTTGGGGGACCTTTAATTCAGAAGATATGGCACCCTCTGCCCCATAGTCTCCAGTGACAGATACTTTGATTGTATTCTATGTAATCACGTATGTACGTGTATTTATATATCGTATGTATATATAAAATTACACAGGGTTTTTAAAAACATGAAGCCCTCCGTTCATTAAAGTCTCCAGCGATAGAGGCTCTATTTAAACCGTATGTTCATATGTAGTGTAGCCGTCCACCGACGTACAGCTGCCACGACTGTCGCTCGAGCTTGAGTTCTTAATCACAGGATACGGGTGCTTCGGAGATGGGAGTGGAACACACTTCGGGGTTTATGAATCCGGGGGGGGGCTCCAGAACACACAGTGGATTGCAGTTTTAGTTTAAAGTTTCATTAATGATGAATATTTACATTATTCTCCAAGCTAGCCGCTCCGTCCGCCGACTAGCTAACACTTCTCTCCTCTCTATCTACCTTCCAACTACCGTCCTCCTCCGCTCCCTATAACCGACTCCCCCTCTTTTCCAGTCGCCCAGTTGGCATCAGAAAAACAAGAAAATAAAAAGAGAAAGCCAAGGGTCGAGCCCGGCATCTGACCTACATTTTAAAGAAGCTCATAAATTTCTGTGGGTCTTCAAGGAACCCAAGACCCCTCCTGGCCGGTCTCGCACACGGTCAATTCATGGGTTTAAGGTATTCGGAGTAAACATGCGGCGTTAGGGACAATAGGGGCACCCTTAGCCTAAGGAGGACAATAACTGAATTACAACGAGACGGTCCCGGGATGGTATGTCGCCGATAGAGCGTCTCTCATGGTGAGAAACAATGCATTAGTTGTTCGTACCCTTAATTATATAATTTTGACGAGGGACGTACGGTTACAGTAGTTAGTCAGTTATTGGAGAGGGTGGGTTTCTCCATGCACTTAGACCAGTATTGGTCCATTGTGCTTCCCTCTACGATATTCTACCAGTCTCTATACCCTACCGATATTGGTGCGTACCATCAGTCCCGACCGAGCCAGCGAGTTCGGCCTCTACTGGCTTGGCGGTATCTATAATGCTTCCCCCATCTATCAGAGGCGTTATAGACTACTGTTGGGCGGGAAATGTCCTTGAATTTGGCTCAGTGACCTCCTTTGGAGATATGAGGTTCTTTTACGTGCCGTAAAGCTACGACACGGGACCCACGGCTTAAAGTCCCTCCCGGAGGACTTGTTCCCTGAATTTTTCCGCCCTTAAAAATTCCACGACCTCCGCCGGGTTTGAACCCGCGTACGACGAGTCATGAGGTGGGAACGTTACCTCTAGACTACGGAGGCCGCTATGTTCATATGCAAGTATGTATGTACGTATGCACGTATTTATTTGTTTATAAAAGTACAAGGTGCGGACAAAGTAAAGGGAACATTAAGAAATTGAGGAATAGAATTTGTGTTGGCTACAATGAAAGCACTTCCGTTGCCAACACTAAATGTCCTTCCCTTTGCTTACATTCTGTAGTGCTCGTGTCAGTGCATTACTGATTGCGTTGAGTGATAGTCCATGAAAAAATTGGAAAATAGGAAACTTGTCCGATTTTGAAAGAGGACAAATCGTTGGCGCTCTCTTAGCTGGAGCATCTGTGACAAAACCTGCCACATTAATAGATGTAACGAGAGCGGCAGATTCTAAGGTTATGTCAGCATACATGAATCATGGGAAGTCAACATCAGCGAAGAGGACCAGTGGGAGAAAATCAACACTGACAGAAAGAGATCGTCATATACTGAAAAATGTTTCGAAAATCAGAGCTACTGCAGCGCAGATGACAGGAGGACTGAATATGTAGTCATCATGAAGACCTGTTTCCACAAGAAACTTAAAAAAATTCAACAACCACGGTAGGTCTGCAACTGCTAAACCTGTGATTACTGAAAGTAATGTTCAGATGCGTAAACTATAGTGTCACGACCATAAAACCTGGACATTAGACAAGTGGAAGCGCGCGCTTCATTTGGTCGGATGAGTCGTCTTTGACGCTGCTCCCTACATCAGGAAGAGCTTATATTTGGAGAACACCCAAGGAAGCCTAAAATCCGGAATGCCTGGTTCGGTTCCAACAGTGAAACACGGGAGAGATTCTTTAATGGTTTGGGAAGCAATATCATGGTACAGTATTCTGTTGGTCCCGTTATTACCCTTCATGGCCGAATTACTGCAAGGGAGTACGTGGGGAGGTAGGGAAATCAGGTGCATCCCATGATCCAGCCGTTGTTTCCGAACAACGATGCAGTATTCCAAGACGACAATGTCCATCCTCACACAGCTGGAACTGTTCAGTCATGGTTTAAAAAGCATGAAGGTTAACTCCGACATGTTCCCTGGCCAGCAAAATCACTAGATATGAACAACATTGAACCACTTTGATCAGTTCTGGAGACTAGAGTGAGGAACAGACTCCCACCTCCATCTGTAAAAAACCCTTAAGATGTTTTTCAAGAAGAATGTTATAAAATTCCGCTACAATGTGTTCAAAACTTGTATGAGACCATATCTAAGAAGGGCTGCAGTTGTACTGAAGGCAAAAGGTGGCCCAGCACCATATTAATAAAGAAATTTGTACAGCACCTGTAGTGTTTCCATTATTTTGTTCAACCTCTGTATGTAAGTTAAGTTAAGTTCTCTTAGTGGGGGGTGGAGTCCAACTGGGTACACTCGGCACGGCGGCCACTGATTGGTCTATCGTAGTCTGCCCCGAGTGATTACGATGATGGAAAATTTGGTGGAATGAAGATTGGCAGGGGAAACCGAAGTACTCGGAGAAAACCCGCCCCAGCGCCACTTTATCCACCACAAATCCCCCTTGACCAGACCAGGGATCGAACCCGGGCCGCGGCGGTGGGAAGCAACGTCTGTACATATGTATGTATGTATGTTTACACGGGATTTTAAGGAATTTGTAAAAGATAAATCACCCACAGCTGAATAACTTTCCAGTGACAGAGGTCCTGTATGCTTGTATGGTTCCAGTGCAGAATTTTTAAAAACATGGAACGCTCAGCTCAATAAAGTTTCCAGTGACAGATCTTGTTTACAATGCATGTATGTACGTATGTATGTTACAAAGTACTGTATAGGAACTGTAATATGAAGCAATTCTTCGTTTTCTAAAAGGTTTTTCATTTTTACACAATCCACTGTAACCCATTTGTAACAGCATTTAACAATTTAAAATGCTTTCAGATATTCAAACCCTGCATTTTGTCCATATAGTACATTTCTGTGTTCCGTATGGTTCTCACAATAGACAGCGACTGTTTCCCTAACAGCAATAACAGGTTGGTCTATGTAGCGGAGGTGTGATGCGTTACCTCTGATGTACGAACCGTATTATTTCTATTTTATTTAGAAGAAACTTAATATTTTAAGGGTTAATGTATACGCAGGTGACATAAATGTACACCATGACACAACAAGTACTACGTTTCTTTTATCCTGTTGACAAGAAAATTGCGAGTCAAAGTTTTGGCCACTGTGAAATATCACGCACGAGGATATCTTGACGTTTTTCACGCACTAACACAAGCTTTCAACATAGCGCTCTTAGTCTCTGAGTCATTAAGCCCTAGTGTCCGACGACTGCTTCGATCTGCCGCGGACGTAAAATCAAGACTTTCTCCGCCAAGGCTCAAGTCCGTAGACAAAAGCGCGTGTGTAAGATTCGACAAATTTCTGAACGTGTTGCATGTGCAGTACGTACGTTTTAAAAAGGCGAAGCGAAACCTAGCCATTAGAGACAAACCTATGCTAGCGAGGACGTTACGTAGGGGCTATGGCCGCAAGGGTTCGGTTGTAAGAGAAATTCTGGTCGTGAACCTCGAGGGTTTTGGCGCAAAGACAAACTCATTGGGGGTAAACTGCCAGTCGCAAAATAACTTTGACCGTGATGATGAATTTCCTTCAGTTTAGCAGATTTCCAGACCAATATACGAACACACTGCCTCCAATGCACCATGACATACTGTGATTGCCTATTTCACTTATTTTGAAATACGTAATAAAAGGATGCTTATGAGAGCACATTGCTGTGCGTCTGTATATTCTTCCAATTCCTGAAAGCTGAAAGCTTGGAGGCAGAAGAGACGGTCGTTGTTGAAGGCGTCGTTGTCTATTCGGTCCGTGTCGTTATCAGAAGAAAATAGGGGATTTGTTCTTCCCCAGAATATCTTGCATTGAAAGTACTACTGTTCAGTGTACCGAATGATGAACTCCATATAGACTAATGTAAAAGCATATGTTCCTTCCAAAGATTCAAAACGTTACGTGTCCAAAATCAAAGGAAAGCTCTTCATGACTTTAACCCACGTTTTATAACTCGAACTTACAAAATGTCTAGTTACTTAACTGCGGCAACAATTTACCCCCGTATAAACCACTAGATGCATACCAACATGTCTGGAGGTGGACGCTTCTAAATATTCAAGACGCGTACAAGCAGTAACCATGCACGAGAACACCGGATCTACCACACACCGCAAAGTTGAGGGGCGCCTAAGAGAATAATGAAACCAAAATACCACGGCAAACGTTTGCTCTTGGCTTATACTTCCGTCACATAAACAAGTGAGCAGGCTTCACTGTACTCATATACATCCAGCACTGAATTCACAGACATTGTGAGGGTGTACTTTAACTTTAAGTTTCGAGTTTTGGCTTTATTCCTATGTAAGGTATAAACTCAGGCCGCGCCATAGCTCAAGCAGTTAGTTGCAGGCTTCCCACCGCGGGGGCCCGGGTTCGATCCCGGATCGGGTCAAGTGGGATTTGTGATAGACAAAGTGGCGCTGGGACAGGTTTTCTCCGAGTACTTTGGTTTCCCCTGCCAAACTTCATTCCACTAATTGCTCCACAATCACCCTCACCTATCATCTGGGCTGGTACAATAGGCCAGAAGTGGCCGCAGTACAAGGGACTTAGTCCCACCCCACTAGCAATAAAAAAAAGGTAGAAACTCCTAAAAGTAGCCAACTACAAAATTTTAGAGGAAATAACCTTTCATGTGGCGATCAAGCAGCTTTAAGATGTTATGAGACCCTAGGACTGCCAGCTTTAATTCTTGTGGAGCCAGGTGCCACTGTCCAATACTCAGTAAACTGAGCGTGTTGCAATACATCTTCTAAAAGCCGGAATAGCAGGACTAAGAAAGGGTTCTGTAAATAGGAAGCAGTAGAGCAACGGATGTTGGGAGCCGTTACAGGGCAGCGCATAGTGAACACATGGAGGATTTAGCGGGTAACGTAGTGAACTGTAAAGAGTGTGAACTAGCGATAGCACTACAATTAATTGTCGTTACGGTTTGTAGGAGTCCAACAAATCCAATTACCAATCCCAACACCGTCTCTAGTTACTGAACATGATCACATGTATTATCACGTGTTTATGGGGTGACTATTAGACAGGTATAGATTGATGAATTAATTGTGTTTGGGATACCCATGAAACTAGTTAGGTTGATTAAAACGTGTTTAAACGAAACGTATAGTAAAGTCCGTGTAGGTAAATATTTGTCTGATAAATTTCCTATCCAGAATGGTCTAAAAAAAGGAGATGCTTTATCACCACTCCTTTTCACTTTGCCTTAGAATATTCAATTAGGAAGGTCCAGGAAAACCAGGTGGGACTGAAATTAAGCGGGACACATCAGCTGTTGGTCTACGCCGATGATGTGAATCTGCTGGGTGATAATGTAGATACCATAAAGACAAACACTCAAACTTTAATTGACGCAAGTAAAGAGGTTGGTCTAGACATAAACACAGAAAACTAAGTATATGTTACTGTCTCGTCACCAAAATGCAGGGCAAAATCATGACATAAAGATAGAAAACAGATGTTTTGAAAATGTGGCACAGTTCAGATATTTGGGAACGACGATAACAAATCAAAACCTGATTCAGGAGGAAATAAAGAGGAGATAGAACTCGGGTCGGGT
>NW_019734362.1:592889-657034 GCF_002891405.2 Cryptotermes secundus
GACAATAAACGGAACAAAATAATAAACCAGCACAATACATGATACATTTAAAGTATGAATGTAAAGTTAACTTCGTGAAATTACCTTTAATTTGAATTTATTGGTGCTTAAAGCTGATTTTCGAAAATGCCACCGCCGGCCGCAGCACAGGCTGCCACTCGGTTGTGAACCGCGCCGGACATACCAACCGACCACGCCTTAGGTGCCTCTCAAGTTTCGAGATAACGAGAACGCTCTGTCTGTAGCTGGCTAAAGATAGCGACCTGCCAGCTGACAGACGCGGTTCACACGAGAGGGTGTATGGGAATGAAAAAACGGTCATAACTCCGTAACCGTGCAAAATCGGACACATGTTTATATGAACTTTTCTGATCACAAAGACCTAGGAAATCACCTCCTGCAGTTATGCCCCAAAGTCGTGAAACATCCTGTATATATACATATACTTCATATGAACGAGAGATTCCCTTCAAATGTTTCCTGAGTATTCAGACCTGGTTCAGACAAAATCTTTAAAATACAACAGCGTTTGTATAGGTCGACAATTTCGATACTTGGCACTTACAGATGTATGAAAACGCTTCCTGCCGACATGATGCATTTTGGGGCTTCTCAGTATCACACTTCTAGGTTCTAACATCACTCACAGTTTTACTAGAGATTGGATTTATGATACGCCGCAAATAAAGTACGAGCGCCGAGTTACAACGACGCACCAGCTGTCTTCAATGAACAAAAACATTTGTCATAAGCTTCATGGTATGGCTGTATAGTCCTGCTTCATAAAACATAATAAAGGCTGCATGCTCAACTACTGTGTGTCGCGGACAATGACATTCACGTCTATAATTGAGCAATGCATGGTGGACGAGTGCATGTACGCTGTCCCGAGGTATGACAGGTATGTGGTGACGTCACCCAAGCGTGACACAGATACTGTACATGATTTTGCCTAAAGGAGTGATGAACAACTTTTCCGCAGAGCGGACAATTCAAAGCCCTGAGAATTGTGCCGTTCGCCAAGTGAAGCCAATCTGGGTATCTTAGAGCAATTCTGGGACTCAGGCAGAACTGTGAATAGCGCCATGAAGATACGAAAATATGGAGGGCAGTTAACTTTGTCCCCCTTAATATTGTGGCATATAGACCAAATGCTAGGCAACGACCGCGAAACAAACGAGACAACAACCGTTGCTAGGCAGTGGCTCGCGCCACGATGGAAGTGCTGTTGGTAGCGGTGTTTTCTATGTGGTCCGCTCCGAGGCTATTTCACTCGATCGACCGAGATTAGTTAGTACAGTGCAGTTAGTTACAGTGGAGTGAAGTGAGTTGGTTGGTAAGCAGTCTGTTAGTTAGAGGACTGTTGTAATTCAGCTGTTTTGAGCTGCTGCTGTTATAAGATGGTAGCTGAGGCACGAGGACAGTTCGGGAACCCAGAGGAAAGAGAACGTCCGCCTTTGGAAGCCGCTAACAGGGACAATGACTGGTGAAGACAGCAGACCGAGAAGACTTAGTGCATGTTGTAGTGAACTGCCGAGTGTGTGAATTAGCAATAGCGCCATAGTTACTTGTAGTTACAATCTGTAAGTGGTCCATAAATACAGTTACCAATTCAAACCCCGTCTACAGTCACTCAGGCCGTGATAATATCTTCCTGGAGTGGTGCATTCTTAACCCCGAAGCTACGTGGAAGTAAGTGGTCAACTTCCGGTCCCGACTCGAGAAATAAGTCCCAGCTACCCACGAGGCAGGAGACTTATGGCCTCACAGCCGTTGTGATCATTGCGGAGAAAAATCTGTTACCCTTGGCAGGAATCGAACCCTGGATCCTCACTCGCACAACATACAGCGTAGTCTCTATACCGACTGAGATAGCTCGGCCCCCAACGGGGTTCCAGTCTAACTGGGGTGGGCGTCTGTATAGACAATTTCTGCGCTGTACTGTAACTTTGGGACAAATGGATCTCAACCGCGTATAAAAAGAGCTTCACCACCTCAGAATTCAATATCACGGAGAACAAGACAGAGATCCTATTACGTGAAAGCAGGAAATGAAGAATTTTTATGTACCATAGTGTAGTCGGTATAGCGACTGACTACGGGCTGGACAACCGACGGGTCGGAGCTCGAGTCCCGGTAGCGTCAAGATTTTTCTCATCTCCACGTCATCCAGTCCGGCTCTGGGGCCACTCAACCTTCTATCTAATGTGTACCGGGGGCTCTTTCCTCGGGGGTAAAGCAGGGGGGGGGCATTAAGCTGACCTCTCACCACCAACTAGGGCTGATGCCATAAAATGTGGATCTATACATCACTCCCCCACACGACTTCATGGCGTAGTGCTTTATTAGATAAGCACAGGAACAACTTTGCCTCTGTACCTTTACGTTCCGTATTGTCTTCGGTTGGCAAAGATGAGAAGATGGGTCGATTATCGATCTCAAGAATCGTATCACTATTCCAAACTTGACACCTATTTTCTGACGCTATACCTCTAGGTACTGGGTTACCTTTACGTCGCCTCCTACGATTCGTAGGGGTACGGTGGAGGTATTCGACTCCGCCTCCACGCGGGGCCTCTTAAAGAATGCAGTTTTCCTAAATAATATTCTGGCATGTAGACCCGTTGCTAGGTAATGACTGTGAAACAAACTAGACAACGGCCCATAAACAGTAACAGAGGAAAGGTGTTTTCTGTGTGGTCCGTGCCGAGATCTTATAAGCAGGACAGTTACTGAACTCTGTCAGTTTGTGAAGAGATGGCGTGTTAATTAGTTTGAGAACCACTGGGGTTTTATTATTGTGAGCTGTTACTGTGAGAAGCTGGTAGCTGAGGCCGGGGACAGTTCTGGAACCCAGAGGAAAGTGAACGTCCGCCCTTGAAAGCCGCTATCAAGCTACGGTTAGTGGATAATATAACAGACTGAGAATAAGAGCCTGTGTGAGAGACAGTAAACGGAAAAGTGCAGTCACGAGTTGTGTGTTAAGAGTTTTCAAGAAATCTGATTACCAGTCCAAACTCGGTCAATGGTCACTCTGCACCTGACAATATGTAAAATTCATGTCGTACCTTAGAGGAACCCCATTAGTTCTCCGGTGCAAAGATCAGCCGGTTAAGGGTGTTTATGAAAATCGCGCTCTTTGTGAGAAACATAAGATACACATAACATATATCCCGTGGGAAGAATGCAGAGCTTTAAGGTTAAAGCAGGTGTACATACGCGTAGGGGAACTAGTGACGAAAATATCGGGTTCTACATAGGATGACACCGTCCTTTACGATCACTCTTAAGTACAGGCAATACAGCGCTACCTCTGATTTACTCCACGAATCTGTAGGACATGCAATCCGCTTCCTGGCAACGGACTTTTAACACAGAAACTATCATTTCAGATCACTAAGAAGGCTTCTTGTCATTTCGTCTTCAGTCATTCTGTCCTCCTCTGCCCTAATCTGTACTCAACTCTTTTCCATTACGGCTTCGTGTCCTTGACTCACGGTTTCCCAGCTGCGACTACTCGAGAACGACCTCTGTTGTCCCCTATAAACCTTCGACACGGAACACGCATAGAAAACACCTATTATTGCATACGTGTTTGTCGAGCCACTGCCTAGCAATGGAAATCCGCTACTTCTTCGCTATTCAGATATTTTAGACAGTGTTTATCTAGCCGTTGCTTAGAAACGGCCCATATGTCACAATATAGTAATTCTTTTAATTCGCTTAGTGAAGGGTCGAGCCCAACTGGATCCACTCGGCACGGCGGCCACTGATTGGCTTATTGTACCTGCCCCGGGTGATTATGATGGAGAATTTGGTGGAATGAAGATTGGCAGGGGAAACCGAAGTACTAGAAGAAAATCCACCCCAGCGCCACTTTGTCCACCACAAATCCCATTTGACCAGACCCGGGATCGAACCCGGGCCGCCGCGGTGGGAAGCCAGCGACTAACCGCTTGAGCTATGGCGCGGCCAACTATATAGTAACCACTGGGCTGTAAACAGTTAACATGTTAGGTGCTAAGAAAATGCAGACTCCTAAATCACGAGCAACTTTCCGAACACGCTATACTTCTATTATCATCCACTGGGTCACATTAAAACAGTGTTCACTTTTTTCGTTTGCATTATCTTTTTCATTCGCCGATAAGAAGTTGTAAGGATGTGGATAGGAATAGGAGATGGTTTACCCCTACCTCGCTCCCCCACTTCAATATCCTGCATACAGAATGTCTCATTACAAGCCATATTTCACAGATCTAAGTTCAGAAAAATGTATTGGTTGCTTGGACGCAATTCTGAGCTATCAGTCCACAATAAACTTACGTTATACTAACAAACTCTACGTCCATTTTGGAGTTATGGTGTCCAGCTCTGGGGCTGCGCCAGTGAATCCAATATTCAAACGATTCAACGCTATCAGAACTATACTGTCAACGCACCATGGTAGTTCGTAACAGCGACCTTCATCGTGACCTTGGGATCGAGACGGTTACAGATATCATCGCTAAGTCCGCTTCCTTTCATGAAAAGAGACTTCAAAACCATGTCAACACTGAAGCGTCCAGACTTCTCAACGTGAACACTATCATTAGACGACTCACACGGAAGAAACGATTCGAACCAATTAAATGTTAAAAGTACTAAGTTATTCAGTGGAAGTGAATTAGTTTTAATACACGTAGTACACGTATATATATTTCCCCCCCCCCCTTGACACTACAGCCCCAGTGGGCCTAGGCCTACCTCCATGAACTTCTCCGTTCACTTCGGGTTTTCTAGATCTTACACATTCGGTAGGACTCCTTGGGCGAGTGATCAGCTCGTCGCAAACACGTATATTAGGTTTAGAAAAAAATTAATCGTTAGTTATCCAACTAGTTTTAATTGTAATTAAGTTCTAGGTTACCCAGTCTTTAATTAATTAATTAATAAAGAACATTTTCACAAATCAGTTTCTGGACATTCAAAAGAGGAAGAGGGAAAAAGAACGTTCATAATAAAATATACTCTAAAAGCCTTCGTTAAAAAGTTACATCCAGTAGAAAATGTTGTCAGATTTTGAAAAAAGCAACGTTTCGAGAGGATTTTGCTTGTATCATGTACATGTTCAGTACCTGACATCCGCACTCTGAATGCTTCGTACGGTACAGAAATAAATACTAATGAGTAACTACATTTCGAGCGAAGAACTCTAAGCTTGTAAAAACACGTTAGATACTGATCCAGCATTGAACCTGGCTGCTGAGTTCCTAAATTAGCGGGCATACATCTTATGCTAGGACAGCATAACCTAAGCTGAAGAACCTCCATTGCTAAACTCCGTCACCAGGAAACGTATAGAAAGAAATCTGCAGAGGAATATCCACTGGTAAGAGCTGTTACCAATTGAAGACTAGTGAAAGTAGACTGAGAAGACTTTGTGTGGAAACCAGCAGCAGTGTTATAGTTATCTGTAGTTACGACAAGCAAATGGTAAATAAATCTATTCACCAATCCAAACCCCGTTTATAGTGACAATATCCTACGTTACATCTGCAAATGAACGTTCAGTTCTACCTCGTACCGCGGCTTAAAATATCTGGACATTTATCTCCACATCTCCATATGCCTAAAGTGTCGTAAACTGGCACAGAACAACGTTGCCTTATCAGCTACAAGCCTACATGCATTAAACTCCAACTTGCTCCCTTCTAACACCAATTCCCTTGCGTTTACTGCCACACGCGTAGCAAACCAACTGCATACGGCAGCGTCTTCATTAAATGTTTATACTTATTCAGCCGGTCAGGAAATTCTCCGCTTTTATGGAACCTGAAGGTTCATTATGTCGGTTATAAAAGCCAGCAGCTGGACCCTATTCCACGGCAGTTAAATCCATTCCGCACAGTGAGACACCTTCTGTAAGGCCCATTTTATTCCCTATCTAAGCCTGCACTTCCCAACAAGTCATCCACCTTCAGGAATTCAGACTAAAATTACGCATTCATTTCTCATTCCTCATGCGTGCTACGTTTCCCACCCATCTCATCCTCCGTGACCGAACCGCCCTGACATTAGGTGAAACACACAGACTAATGATAATGTAATTTTCTCAAATGCCCAATTATATCTTCCCTCGTCCTGTTTTCATCTAAACACAGCCCTATTTATATTTAAGAACAACGTTTCCAGGACTGGAGTCTGTCTCTGTCCTCAGGCAAAACTTATTCAGTTGAGCCCAATCTTCGGAGACCATCAGCAACACCAGATAGGTATACAAGCAAAGCACAGCACAGCACAAACCATCCGCGAGAGCTAAGACAAAACATTAACATAATAAAAACGCTACACGTATGAAGCCTTGCACCAGAGAATCATCAAGACAGAAGTTATCACTGGAGAGACGAATTCTCCGTATGGTGACAACACATGAAACACAAATTTTCCTAATCAGTCTACAATGGACGGAGTATTCTATCTGGATTATTCTCTGGTGCAAGGCCTCATACGTGTAGAGTTTTCAATATTTTAATGTTTTGTCTTAGCTCTCGCAGATGGTTTTTGCTGTGCTTGGTTTGGTTTGTTCGTTAAGACGTCCGGAGATAGGAACTAGCTCTATCGATTGTACCCAACTGAGTTCGGTTTTACCTGAAGACGGAGACAGAAACCAGTCTCCAAAACATTGCGTTTTTAAATATAGAAAGGATAGATAAAAGCAGGACGATGGTAATGTCCACAAACATTCTATTTGTACAGCTGTACCATCCTCACAGACTTACAGATCTTACATATTCCCTCTTTGTTTAATATACTTTCCTCTGTATTTAATTCTCAATGGTCCTGACCTCATGCAGTTCCCACAGAATGAACCACCACGGCTCAAACCATTATGAAACAACATGGTTGACTACAGTGTTGTATATTTAAATATTTCAGTGTATACAATGTGTAACAAAGTTGTTTAAAACAACTGCAGCTGACAATATACACTGTAAATTTACGGCGAAGTAGTCAGTGCAAGTGAAGAGAATAGGCACGGCGTACAGTACCAGTCCTCATTAAAATCTGTAACCACCTGCGTTGAATATTCAATTAACGATATTGTCACAACCAGATATTTATCTTATTTCATTTCCCTCTGAATACGTATCCATTTGATGTAAAACAGCATTGTGTAAGCCAATATTTCTGTATTTTATCTAATAGCGGAAACTGCTAAAATGAATACGATAAAGAGACAAAACATATCAACATTTCCACCACCTTCCAACACGTGCGAACAGTCATGTATGAAGTGTGTTCATAGTATCACAAACAGTAGTTTATTAGCACAGCGCTTATCCGAAAGGTTTCCAGCAACTCAAACACGCCCCAATCGGTGCTCTTAATGAAGAACATACTCTACATTAAAGCTCATTTTGCTATTCTGCATGGCTCGAAAGTTACTGCAACTATCTCACATTTCCTCCTGCGTTCCAACGTCACCAAACTTCACCAAACTCCAGGATAATACACAGAAAATGCCATCGCAACAAATGGTACCAAGGCAGCAGATATGCATGGAGACAAGTGCACAATGGAAGGTGAATACAAAAACACACAACTGGCTTCAAAATGTGGCAGTGAGGTGGAAGCAGAAGGAAAAGAGACGGATGAGAAAGTGAATCAGTGAACTAAAAGGAGGAGTTTAAGGTCGCTTGATACAGAAGTTCATGCCTCGTTTCCCAATTAGGTCACAACACTGTCATTCCCTAACCGTCAGTGTTATTGTGATTTACACTTCGATGCTATTAACCTGGGGTTTATCAAGAGTAACACGAATTCTAATACAGGACTATGGGACTCGCAAGGTTACAGCCACATAACAATGCAGCACACATACGATGAAAATGCATCAAATCTGATATGAAGTTGAATGCTAACGACAAAAAAGGTTCGCCTTGAATCTACAATAAAACATCCGGACCGCCGAGAGAACGGCCTAAAATTGTCATGATGATAACAGAGGCTAGTCTGTTCTTCATTCAATAAGTTTTAATCAACTTAATCCGACCAGACCAATTCACGGAACAGAGCGGTCTAGAGGGGGGGGGGGCGGTTCGAATTTCGGGTGGAACAATGGCCATTCTATTTTCGCAGGTTTCTTCAGTCTTTCCAGGCAACTGCCCGGACAGTATCTCGGTTAAGCCACAATCGACACTTAGGGAATCACTGGGCAAAAACTATGCCAATTCCCTTGACAAGAAGGACTCTACTCCATGGAGTTTGTCAGTCAGTGCAGTAAACCCTCGCTAGGCTGAATTAATAAACCAAAAGATACTACTAAAAGACAAAATAAAAAACTTAGAAAGCAAATAAATGGAAAATTTAATAATATAGGAGAATTTGATGAAAACTGACTAAGAATTGTGGCTGCAGCAGTGCCTTCCTCTGTCACAAGCTGAAATCCAGGGTCTCCTTCATCCAGTTCAAGCCTGTCTTGGATATTTTTTTTGCGTGGTTTCAGTCTCCCCAGCTTCCGCAAAACAGTCTGAAAGTCCTCTTGCTCCTAAACCACATGTGTCGTTCAAAGTACGTATTCAACTGTGAACAGAATGTTTCATTTTTTTACATTTCGATCTGGATTATCCGACATCCGAATTAACTGTAATCGGATTAGCGAGGGTTTACTGTACTGAACTGATTTAGTTACAGAGCGTGGAATTAAAAAACAGCTGCAAAGTATGGAATACGCAGGTTGTGTAAGGAATCAGTCGTGGTCCATTTTAAGGTGCCATCCCACTGCTTGGCTGCACGGAATGAGGGAAAGTATAAAACACCTCAGAACAGCCGCTCGACGGATCGATACTGATTACTATTACGGAGCAACGCTCGGATACGACTACACGTCGCCATGCAACAGGCCTATAGGCCTACTAATAAGTCGATCTGTATTAGAAATTGACACTTGTGAGCGTTAGGTAAGGTCAAGCTATCCATGTAACAGGCCGTGGAGGTCCATAGGGTTGTGAGGCTTCGAGGACCCCACATTTTCTAGACAATCGGCTCACACATGGAGATGAAGTTGCCAGCCTTATGCGCCTTCCCCCAGTTACCCCCAGGCAGATTCCTGGTACTCATTTCTGTTAGAGCTGAGTCGATCCCAGGGACACAGTGCGGCTGGAAGGATTACGTAAATTGAAATTTTTCAATTACCTCATTGGGACTCGAACCCCCGACATTCTGGCTTGCAGCATAGTAACTCAACCTATATAACGTCGAATAATTGGATAATAGTAAATAATGAAGTGGAACGGATGTGGAAAGACGTGATTTGCGTTAAGGATCTGGTAAAAAAACGGAGAAGTCGGTCCGAATAGGAATTTTCCCGGCCGAGAGTTGAACTGGGCACCTCCCGAATACAAGGCAGAAGCGTTGCCAGTGACATCAACTTGCTCAGTGGTAACCATCTGAGTTAATCTACTTGAGAAACCACTTCACGGGCTTATCTGCTGCAGATCAAACCTTGGCAGTGCATTTCTGCAAATATAAATCTTGTCTGAGTTCCAGGATTCTGCCTCTGTATTGCGTGCTGCAAAGTCTGTTCGTTACCACAAGTCTGCGGCAAGTAGTAAGCGGGTAAGTTCATATTACTCGTACTTGGAATGTTTGTTGCGGCATGACACACAGATTGCTTATCCACGAGGGCGTTCAAGACTGCTTCAGGTACGAAAATGGTTAACCCATACAGCACAGGAACAAGAATGCAAAAGTGCGCTTCAAAATTTATCAGACAGAATTTATAACGGCATTCTCTGCAGATTACATAACCTTACTTGTGGCCTGACTATAAACGGTATTTCAGTAAAATACAGAATGTGCTGGATGAAATAAGCAAAATACTGGAACGTGTATCTTGGTAATGCGACAGTAAATAATCGGTTCCAGATCTGATATCTCGATGTATTCGATAATTTCTACGTCGTAACTACAATTCGTTATCGCACTAAAACATCAACTACTGGACTGCCTTCAACGAGGGCTTCCTGACGAATCTTCTCGAACAGCGGTCACTGCTCCTTATACAGGCTGGGCACGAACAACCCGCAGAAAACACACTGCTGCTTAGCAACGGATATAATGTATTGTCAGGCGTGTCCGCCCTGCATTGCGTAGAAATGGACGCCCTACTGTTGCGCATTCGTTGCTGTGATAAGTGTTTACCGGTCCATTGCGTAGCACCGGACGCCCTTCTATTGTTGGATGCTCGTTGGTTGGAACATACGTACGTATTAATCCCCTAGAAACGGTCCAATCTGTCACAATATATAATTAACAGTGTGATGACGCACAATATCGAATTCCAAGAAAATCAGGGCAACTGCTTATGGGACACACAGGGAGGGTTATCTGTGAGGTTATGTACACATTAGTTACTTACTCATGGAGCTGAGCCCTTCTGGAGGAGCCGCCAATTCTGCAGCTACTCAAGAATGTCCCAGCATTTTATGGAACCCGAAGGGTCATTACTTCACAAGAGCCCTCCACTGGTCCCTATCCTGAGCCAGATCCATCCAATCCATACCATCCTATCCTATCTCTCTAAGATCCAGTATAATATTGTTCGCCCAGCTACGCCTTGGTCTTCCCAGTAGTCTCTTTCTTGTGGCTTTCCCACCAATATCCTATATGCATTCCTCTTCTCCTCCATTCGTGCTACGCGTCTTGCCCACCTCATCCTCCTTGACTTTATTATACTAATTACTATACTAATTATTCTAATTATACTCGGAGAAGAGTACAAGTTATGAGGCTCCTCATTATGCAGTTCTCTCCAACCTCCTGTCACTTCATCTCTCCTCGGTCCAAATGTACGCATTGCGCTTCGTAATTAGTTAACATGGCACCAAACAAATGAAAGGCGTACTACAATTATTCAAAGATTTCTTATACCGAATTTCGTCAAAATTTCATGAAAGGTTTACGACATAAAGTGTGGTTTAAAAGTCTTGAATCATACAAATCCCCCCCCCCAAGGTAAGAGATGGGAAAGGCGAAGTCATTAACTATTGTAAGCTAAAGTGGAGCTGATATTCATGTGTGGAAGGCCTCAACTTTCCCACTCAGCTATTCCCGATGAATCTGATAAAAGCATCCAGATTATACGTCAATTAACCAGAATTCTTCATCTAACTGATAATGCGAAGAAACAGAACCCTCGTTACTGTTCGGATGACAGATCAAAAATATAACAGAAATATAAGCACTACACTGAGTGATAGAAGCAGGGGGAACCAGGAACGCCGATTACGTAACTTCATAAACACCAGGTTTCGAGACCACACACGTCAGCCAACTTCATGCGGAAGTGGGCGTCAGGATATATTGAAATACCAACGAGACGACCAACGGGAATGCAGGAAGGGCAGCCGAACAGATGGAATGCAATTTATAGGCGTCCCTATCGAATATGGCGCTAAGAACAAAATTCTTTCAAAACTGGACAATATTAGGGGTAGAAATTATATTCAAGTGACGACAGACCACATGACAAGTCGATCATAGTGTTCTCAGGGACGAGAGAGTTCTGAATATTATCGAAATTGTGCAATATTTCTATGATCACTGCGTTAAGAAAAAAAAACATGAAGACCTCCGTTCCCAGGGTAATTGCAGATTTTTATTACGTTCTTGATGACTAACTCCATGGTGATGAAGCCTTCTTGCGAATCCGCCAGTTGTGTAGCTACTCAAAAACTTTCCAACATTTTATGGAACCCGAAGGTTCATTGCCGTGTTCACAAGAGCCCTCCACTGGTCCCGATCCTGAGCCACATGAATCCAGCCACCCACGCCTTGGTCTTCCTAGTGGTCTCTTTCCTTCTGGCTTTCCCACCAATATCCTATATCCAATACCACCATTTTCCCCATTAGTGCTACATGCCCTGCCCATCTCATCCTCCTTGACTTGATCATTCTAATTATACTTGGCGAAGAGTACAAGTTATGAAGCTCTTACAACATCGTTTCAGTTCAGGTCTCTTCGGTGCAAACATTCTCCCCAGCACCCTGTTCTTCAAGCACCCCCATTCTTTGTATTGCGTTCTGGATACCAACATATTGTGACGTGGAGCCAGAGCCACATGTCCGTCGTTGAGCAACGGATCTCAAATCACGTTCCCGTTACAACGCATAGCAGCGAAAGAGTCGTTACCAGATAACAAGTTCTTCCCGTTGCAACCAACAGAACAAGAGAGGAAACGTTCAACCTGGTGTCTTCTATGCGGGCCGCGTGGAAGCTATAAAAGGAAGTCGACTCGTGAATTCAAGGAAGAGGTAGATATGAGTGAGAGAGTAGAGACCAATCCGAGATTCAGAGAGCAGTGAGAGATTTCTGATAGGGCACTCGTCAGATTGACGTCGTTCAGAAATAGTTCAGTGTGTGAACTGTTATAATGGACTGTAATTGTAAAGAAGTGCCAATAAATCCAATCATCAAACCCAGAACACATTATTATTAGTCACGCAAACACCTTACACGTGACAATATGCACCGTTTCATCTTCTCTCACTTTTACGGAAGCAGAAGTTGCTGAGGTGTCCGCAAGCGATCGCCGATGAAACCTATCCGTATCAGTCATCTATTGGAATTAGTCTGATCATTAGATTTACAATAGGTGGCTGATTAGAGTCTAATGAGTTCTGTCTTTCCTGGGATAGACACTTACAGCTCAATTCTGTCAAATACAAGGGACTAGAAAGCGCGTTACCTCCACATCCACTTCATTATGTAAGGCTTAAGCAAACACAGTAACTTAATTCTGTATTATTTGTAAAACAAAATGGAAGCCCACAATATCAAAGAAATGTTAACGACCATCGAGCATTTTTCTATCGACTGCACATAAAAACAGTATTTATTTTCCTTCGATTCGCTGAACTCCTCAAGAGCAAAATCGAAAGATGCATGTCGAGAATAAATGTGAATCGTAGTTTATTAAATGATTCTGCATCAAATGCAGAGATCATTTTGTGTCAAAAAATAATAGGATGTGCACATAATGATCACAATGCTTGACGAGGGGAAGCCATCTTAGGTTTCCACACACTACTCGAGCATTCGCCTGAAAGGATTAAGAAAGACCATTAAGACCTGTCGAGCAGAGCGGTGTTCCGATCTAGACTCGTACAAGGGGCATCAATTCAAGTCTTACGAGTTTTACTCCGTGCGAATATCAATCAAAATCCAAAACTAATGTCACTTATTTAGGAGTGTGACTATAGACGGGGTTTGGATTAGTGAATTGGATTTATTGACCACTTGTACACACCACTCGGAACTACAAGTAACTACACACTTTACAACTCTCCACACGCTAAGTCTTCTCCAGCCTGCATTGTCTCCAACAGTCATTCCCTAGCAACGGCTTTAACAGTGGAAATTCTTCAGCTTCCCGCGCTCACGTCACTGCTGTCCGGCGAATATCCTGCAACTGAACACACTCTACCGGCCTGGTGCCAACGCTATATAGCCTCAGGGTGGACCCAACAGAAAACACCACCTCCAGCAGTCCCTCTAGTGACGTTATGAGCGACTACTTAGTGACAGCAAGGATATTATTTCCGCGGGAGCGTGTATACTGAACCATTGCTCTATTTGAATACTGTCCACTCACATACGTCTTGGTCTTCCCAGTGGTCTCCTTCCTTCCGGCTTTCCCATCAATATCCTATATGCATTCCTATTCGCCCCACGGAAACCATGGTCCCGATTGCTGATGAGTGATGACCGCTTACGCGACAGTGTGTTTACAGAGCCGTTGCTTAGAAACGGGTTGCATAACCCCGTTGTACCACCGCTGCTCAACGCGGAAGACATAGAAATCACAGCATCATCTGACTAGCAACGGGTTATTTCTCAAGAATCTGTTCTCGCGAGAACTTGTTTACCAACACGTTGCCCAGCAATGGATGTACATGTAACAATATAATGTGCTGAAAAAATAAAGTGCTCCTAAATGTTATACCACATGGCATTTGCAGTGGTAACTGTGCTCTACAGGGTTAATTACGTAAGCATCAACAGGGTACACATACCTCTTAATTAATATATGAAACACACTAGATCCTGGAGTGCAGTGGTTTACAGTCCAACTCAGAATACTGCAGTACGCTGCCTCCAAACGTCGGTAAACTTCTACCAGATTACACGGCGCCACATCCCAGAGGCTTCTCTCTTTACAAATCATTTGTATATTCTTACGAATCGTAAGATTGAGATTCTAGACATGAACAAATGTGGCATTACACATTTACAAATTCAAAATTCATGTATCTTCGCGTTGTCAGTAAACTACGTGTATTTGTTAATAAAGCAAATAGAAATTAAGTAAACGTGCGAGACGTCCCCGAAGATGCACATTCTAATCTATAATTATAATCATATTTTTCTTCGGTTATGCACTCTGACCTGTTTCGACACGAAAAAATGAATAATATGGACTAAATGCATACTTCACTCGATGTTGGATGGGGCATCTAATCGCTCTGCGACAGCATTCCTTAAATGGTACTCACAACCACTGTGTCTGCCCGGCCTAAAATCTTGCTTCAAAACCACTGCGACTGGCCCAGCTCCCTCTTTATACTGTGGCCGATAGACCCGTTACTAAGCCTGACTCTGTAAACAGCTGCCGTTGGTATGTAACTCCCGCAGCATACACGTAAGCGGTGACGTCACGCAACAACAGAAGAGGTGTTGCAAGCGACGTTCTCTGTGGATCCGCGCCACGTTGCTAAAAACGGCGCAGTAAACACATCTCCGGAGTAATGAAACAACATGCAACAATAGAGGAAGCTGTGTTTTATGTCGGGGCGGCTCAGAGGCAGCTAGAATTAGAACTGAGTCGATTCCCGGAGTTGGAAATTGCAACAGAGAATGGAAGGAGTCGGGAGATGGCAGTCGCAGACGATTGAGAAGAAATGGAAAGAAGGAAATTAGGATGTGCAAAGCAGACTTCGTCGTATGCTGCAGTGACTGTGAGACTGTTATAAATCCGTTGCCAGGTTACGACTCGTAAGGACTGAGAACTCTAGTGTGTATGTGTGTGTAACAGTGAACTACAAAGTGTGGAATTTGCGATAGAGCTGTAATTAAATGTAGTTATAAGTTGAGTGTATAAGGTGTCAATAAATAGAATCATCCAATTCAGAGCCCGTCTAACAGTCACGAACGTCCCACAAACACGTGACAATACTATCAGACGGAAAGGTGAGGAAAGTCCTGGGATTGTTCATTTTGTTGTGCGGACGCTCATACCCACTGTAAACGCATGATTATCCATGTAACCACTGAGCATATTCTTTTATAAATACCTTACATCAAAAGGCTAAAAATATACTCCCAAAGAGAAAGGGCAGACTCCAGGGGTGAGAGGGAGGAGAATCTTCACTTCGTAAGTTGTGTGAAAGCCCTTATGCCTTCCAAAACTTTCCTCTTGCTCTCAAATCATTCTCATTTGTTATATGAGAGCCTTGTGCTCACAGACTTCCTCAGGTAATTCTCGCAACTTTCTACAGACTGAGAACATCTCACAACCCTGTCTCTCTGAAATCTCTCACTGAACTTTCATATTCTTAAAAGACTACATAAAACGTTTCCCTTGGCTTTTGTCAAATAAAAAAAGGAGTTCTGAGGAATAATAACATGAAACAACTTCAATAGAACTGTTATAACTAATGCAAGACTCTGCTTCCCTACTGTATGAACAAATTGAAATGTGCTTGCTCTTCACGAACGTTTCAGTGGCACTGTAGACCTACTCAGAATGACGCCAAGACCTGGCGTGGTATTTCTGTATCGCAGAGAGCGTTATGTATATGTATATAACAAACGAGAATGGCGATAAGGGCGTGCTGTGACACTGTAGTCCTGTGTTCGAGTTCTACACATTGCAGAATCTGTCTTTTAATTATCTTGATAAAACGACATGCTGTGGGAATACTGCCCTGCACACAGACGAAATCATTAGCAAGCATATTTAGTATTTGGTGTTCGTTCGTTTATCGACATGTTCGTTGCAAGACCTTAGCCGCTTTCTCCTGAACCTTAATGTCAGTGTTAATTGAGATAAATTTTAGACATTTATTGATATTTATTTTATTTACCTTTATCATACGCTTCTGCCCAATACTAAAACAATTATTTGTTTTACGTAGTAGAGTTAATAATTTCGTGGTCCGGCCACACAGTGGCGCTGTTATGCACTACAGCGGATACGTGGAGTCACGAGATGGTTCCGTGTCCGTTCTTCTCTGGACCTAGCAAGAAGCAGTGCGTACGTGCCGTGTATTATGTGAGAAAGTTACTGTTGCGAAGGACAGGTGTCTGCGAGCGGCGGAAATCGAGAACGTTACAGTTTGAGCAACGGGAAAACGTCAAGTTCTGCCAAAATTAAGCAAATCCTCTAGCGAAACGTTTCAGATGATCAAGAAAGAGTACGGCGAAGGAGCACTAGTGCGTAGTATTATGTTCAATCGGAATAAACGTTTTGCACAGAGGAGAGACAGTATGGAAGAAGATGAGCATACCAATCGGCCAAGAAAGGTTAGAACTGAAATCAAGATCCGCTGCAACGTTTGTGCGTACTAACCGCTGCCAAAGGGTAGATGAGTCGCAGCAGCAGCAGCAGCAGCAGTAGGGACTAGCCATGGCACTTACCATAAAATTCTGTCTGATGACCTCAACATGTCTCGTGTTACCCAGCATAGTGTTCCACGCGTCTTGACGCAGGACCAACGGGACAATCGCATGAGCACTTGCGGTGACCTGATCAATAGTGCAATAGCAACGTTGACAAACCTGCATAGCGGCCAACGGCGACTATTTTGAGGGAGGATGTGGATATACACGGTGTGTCCAGGGTCCGTTAGGACTCGTTTTTTTATGTTTGCCCTGCAATGCCATCTTTTGGCGAGTTGCGGCGTTAAGATTCTTGAAGTTTCAGCTGTGGCTGTCTATAATTTCAAAGCGCAAGCATCGCTGCATCATGTGTTCCGAACTTGAATTTAACAGTACTGTCCTGACGCTCGTCGGAAAATGGCAGTTGAACAGAGAGTCAACACTAAATTTTGTTTGAAGTTAGGCAGAACAGCCGGAGAAGCGTACGAAATGATGCAACGTGTGTACGGTATTGATTGTTTGGGTTGTTCGAAAATTTTTCGATGGTATGCTGTATTTCGTGACGGCAGGGAGGACAGTGAAGATGCTCCACGTGCATCAAAGACGAGAACAAGTCGCATTGAAGGAAATGTGAAAAAAAAAGTGACCGAAATCCTTGCATCAGTCGGATTTGGGCAAACGGAAGGTCTGTGAGCGGTGTGTACCGCACGCGCTGTCAGGCGATGAAAAACATGCCAGAGTGAAACACTGCAAAGACATGTTACGGTCGGCCCAAAGTGGTGACGAGACATGGTGTTTTCAATATGAGCCTCTCAAAAAGCTGCAGAGCCCAAAGAAGCCGAAACCAAAGAAAGTGGGCATCGCAAAGAGTCGAGTAAAGACACTGCTAATTCCAAAGGAATCATCCACAAGGAATTTCTGCCAGAAGGTCAAACAGTGAATTCTGATTATTATCTCGGAGTCATCAATCGTTTGTGGGCGAGAATTCTTCGAAATCGACCTGAATATCGAGAGCAAGGTTCCTGGTCGCTCCTCCACGACAATGCCTCATCCCACAAATCGAAGATCGTGCGCGATTTTTTGGCCAGAAAATGCATCACAGTCCATGATCATCCACCGTATTCGCCAGACTTGGCTCCAGAAGACTTCTGGTTGTTCCCAAAAGTTAAGTTGGTGATGAAAGGAGACCGTCACACCATCCAAGGGACCCAAAGGGAATCTACCGCAATTTTAAATGCGATTCCATAAAAGGAGTACAATGACTGTTTTCGAAAAAATCGATTCCAGCTATGTACTGATTCAGAAGGAGATTATTTTGAATAAGAAGAGTGAAATTTTGAAAATAATTCACGTCTTGTATTTTCAATGAATACAGTCCTAACAGAATTTGGACGCACTGTGTATGTAAAGCCTGCGAGTACCTTGTAATACGGTGCGACAAAACCACAGTCCACGAAATCAGTGACTTCAGTATATAACATCGTATTGCTTTACCTCGCGTTTTTGGTGGGAAAGCCAGAAGGAAAGAGACCACTAGGGAAATGTAGACATAGTTGGTGGATAATATTAAAATGGATCAAAGTGGAACGGAATGGATTCATCTGGCTCAGGCTAGGGACGTTAGTCAAGACGGTAATGAACCTTTCGGTGACATAAATGTAACGAAATTCTTGAGCAGCTGCACAACTGGCGGCTTCCCAAGAAGGGCTCATTTCCATTGAGTTAGTTTGTCTCGTGTATGAAACACCGTGTTCTTGTGAAATCTTCGAGATGCCAGCATGCCGACGTGGCTAGAGGTCTGACAGATATTACCAACCATTTATTTTCAAGTGAGTGTTCACGAAACGACATGCCCCAAAAGCTATAACGTTTGCAGATGTGAGAATTCGGTGAGCACTCCTTGCCAACAAGGAACTTGCTGGAATAATGACACACTCACTTCGTTAACATTTCTCCAATCAGTGGAGATGATCTGAGAACAAGAGGAGTGTTTGGAAGGCTCCTAACTATTACAGAGGATTCGAGAACATGTTAAACAATATTGGATATTATTTATTTATGCTCTTCTTGCAAGAAACTTCAAACATGCAGCATGTCACATGAAAGAATCACTCGCCTGCCAAGTTTCTAAGTGTAGATTTACAAACAATATTTCATACGGACTTTGCAAGCATGAATAAAATCTACTTCTATACCAAACTTCAGATGCCTTCTTCCAATGGTTCATACGTTATCGGTAACCGAAATGTAGTGGCTTACTGCTCGAAGTATTTCACTGAACCAAACACGACGGTTGGGTTTGTATTTCGAAAAGTACGGATTCGAATCCGAGCCCTGGAAACTGGCTATCTTGAACGATGCTTTTCGTGATTTTCTTCAGTTGCTGCAACAGTAAATCTAGGGATGGGTACAGCGGCTTCCTTTCACATCAATCCAACTCATTCAACAGCTCACTCTAAACAAGCCAATTCAATCCAGAGAGAGTCGAACAGTAACACGAGAATAAAACAATCAACGTTACCCATTCCATCCATCCGGATGTGCATTCATTCCCGAGGCAAATATTGCAGCGGGACAATACATATCATGTATTTTTAACATTAAGAGGATCTAGTAGATTTGTGACACCAGTCAGACTGTACGGTATCACATTCACCGCCATAAGAATCCCAGATCTCACATATCCTCTGAATTGTTTGTGTACGATGTTTTCAACACAGGTGCCTAACTATGTTACAAGCCGGCTCGATTCCCGACGAGGTCCAGCCGCAATATGGCCCTTAGGTCCATTGAGCCTCTAACAGGAATGAGTACCAGGAATCTTGCTGGTGGTAAAGGGCGGCACGCACGTAAGGATGACAATCTCACCTCCGTTTGTGAGCTGACTGTCTAGAAAATGTGGGAGCCTCGACGTCTCACAAGCCTATGGGCCTCCACGGCCTGTTACAGGGATAGTTTCACCTTATTCGTAGTTTACATGACCAGGCTGCCGACAACTCAGGAATCACGACATCGAATGAGTGGAGGGTTGAGCAGTGAATCAGAAATAGTGCGAAGGCAAGCAGTCTTGGCCTAAGCTAAAGTACTATCCCACCATTTGCCTGGGCAGATTAAAAAAACTCAGGACAGTAGATATCCCGGCCGAGATTCGAACTGGGCACATCTCCCATACAAGTCAGAAGCGTTATCACTTGAGCTGACATGCTCGGTCGGGCCGCACCATAGCTCAAGCGGTTAGTCGCTGGCTTCCCACTTCGGCGGCTCGGGTTCGATCCCGGGTCTGGTTAAGTGGGATTTGTGGTGGACAAAGTGACGCTGGGGCGGGTTTTCTCCGAGTACTTCGATTTCCCCTGCCAATCTTCATTCCACCAAATTCTCCATCATCATAATCACCCGGGGCAGGCTACAATATGCCAATCAGTGGCCGCCGTGCCGAGTGGACCCAGTTGGACTCCACCGCCCCTACTAAGGGAATTAAAAAAAAAAAAAACATGCTCAGTAGTTTAGCTATAACACACAGACATGCTGTTAGGCAACGACCACGAAAGGAGCAACTATATAACAGTCCGTAAACATCAACAAAAGAACTATGTTTTCTCTGTGGTCCGTGCCGAGACGTTATAAGCAGGACGGGTCTGTTGGTGAGTTAGTCAGTCAGAGGACTGTTGTGATTCAGTTGTGAGAAGTTGGTAGCTGAGCCCGAGAACAGTCCGGAAACCCAGAGGAAGGAGAACGTCAGCCGTTCGAAAACGTTACGTTGTATAGTTGCTAGCGACGGGTCGACATGCCACAATATGCCGATACGCACACTGGTCAGCTCCTATAAATGCGGGTTAAGATGCTCTCAGTACCCAGACTATGAAGATCAGGCCGGAAGGCCGGTTGGTGAGTGAGGGATTGTAGAGGGTCTGGGACGAAGCGGTTGTGGTACCATCGAAGTATTTTCGATATTTGCCAGGAGGAACAGAGAAAAGCCACGTAAAACCTAAATCAGGAAGTTGGTCTCCAGGTCGAGATTACAACGGAGAACCCCATGAACGCGAGCCTAGTGTTTTGCCGCTACGCCGATCTGCTCGGTATGTAAACTAAATATTCTACAAGTTCAAAGTCATTTTTGTGTTATTTCAATGCATGGCCATAAGCAGACTACAAATCATGGTTTACAGTTTAAATACAGAACCTTACAGAAGTTTTAAGAAGTTCATTATATCCTCGTCAAGATGCAAGAGGTTTGGGTTTCTGAAACGAGTTTATTAACTCTTCTTTAAAGGTGATGTGCCAAGAGCGGGAACAGTGAGGCGAAGCGTTGTCTGCACTATATGCAGCAGAAATCTGCATTTGAGGACTATTCGGTTTACTAAATCACACAGAGGGGTGAAAAATATCTGGAATATCACCTGTTTCCTACATTATAGCTGCAATTTTACATTTTAAACCGCCTTTCTCGATAGTACAGAGCTACTTTTAGCATTCTTTTACTTGTTTGAAATTAAAACGCTGCAATTGCAAAATAAAAAATCTTAAAAAACATAAACTGTATTTGGAATCGCAAATCTTCTTTGATTTTACTTAAGTTTTGCGTTACCCTATCAGAGAGAGAGAGAGAGAGAAAGGAACAAATATAGCTGAAATACGTAAAGCACACGGCATAATTTGGAGCTAGAACTACGTCGGGCTGCACGCTGGATGCCCGGGATCAACTCCCGGAAGGGGAAAATTTCTTCTTTATTGTACAGCGTCCAGATTGGCTTTGGTAGCCACCCAGGCTCTTAGAAATGAGCACCGGCTGATATTTCTCCGAAGGTAAAGAGGCCTGACCGTGAAGCTGACCATTGACCTCCATCTAGCACCAGAATCAATAATGGTGGAACTATACTTCCCCCCATACGTAGTAATGGCGTAATGCTTAATTAATTAAGAACAGGTAAAAGCTCCAAATTTCTAGTGTGATGTCATGAAAGAAAGTGTTTCCGCAACTATGCACGAGATGGCAGCTCCTAGTCACTGAAGGACAGTGTGTCAACTGCGGGAGTTATTCGTTGAAAATTGGGTATGGTTATTTGGAGACAAGTGTGACTGCAGAGGTTGTGGCATCTTCTAAGATAACTTTAGAGAATTATTTTAATATGAGGTATCTTCGCCATGTATTGACTCTCTAACGCCTAGTGGTGCACCATTTGGTCTAACATATTGTCACGTTTTAGGTGTATGACTTAGGACGGGGTATTTATTGGATACTGGATTGGCCGACCATTCGTATAAACCACTAGAAACTACACCTTACAGTTCATTGACACACACAGACTAGTGTCCTCGGTCAATTGCAGTCTCCACTAGCTGTTTCCTGGTAACGGCTTCTGCCGAGGGAGATTCTTCAGCTTCCCACATTCAGGCCTTCTTGTCATAATCGCCCGTGCAGAACTCCAGTCAACTGACAGCTCACAAGCTGGTGACCATTTCACACCAACCTCCTAATCTTCTCTTCACAGGCTGAATTCCAACTGAACTCTCACTTACCTACCAGCTGCTTCAAGTCACTTCAATCAACTGAACTCCTGACAACTCTTTAACCAACAAATGACTCGTTGTCAAAGTCAAAGTTACTTTACGACTGGCGCTTTACCACCAATCAGTTCGTCCTAGCGTCAAGTCCCTAGAGACTAACAAGAACATTTTTTCTCACCTGAATCTTTGCTGTCAAGTCCTTATGTAACAGCCTCTCTGACGAGAAGATGGGTTTGTCTCTAATGAATATGCTTGGCTTCTCGTCATGTGTACGTATCGCATATATAGCAAGTTATTGAAAAACTCTTCCTCTGTCAGTACAGGCATTGCAAATCCCATCATTCATATCTTAAGTACCTTATGCTACAATGCAGATTAGTCATTGAACGGTCGTACGCTTGACCATCGCCAAATTATATTTTCTTATATTATCTACGTCTGGCTTCGCCTTGTCCTATACTGTGAACATTTTCATTCTCATGATTCTGTATAACTTCTGCTTGTTGTCTGCAAAATTTTGTTATATAATCGTATACATACGGAAGGCCGAAAGTCGTGTGCAAATCGCCGACCGGTGTGCACCTTGCAAGATTTCCAATGGTGCGTTCAACCTTGTTCTATAGGCGCTGCAATTTTAAGGGGCAGAGCGACTTGCGGCTAATTCCCAGGCGGGACAAGCGTACCTCTTTATTAATCTGATCTGATCACTGCTTTATGAAGGGTTAGTTCAATGTTGGCGCTTAAACGTCCATTTTTGAAGAGGGAATAGATTTTATTAAGTGTTCTGAAGGCCTTGGCTTCAATCATTTCTAGACGCAGTCTTCATGTAACCTTCTTTTCGAAGATTACACCGAGATATCTTACATGATTGACAAAGGGGATATTTCGTCCATTCAATGTAAGATGAGCTTCAGGGAGTCTAAATCTATGAGAAAAGTAAATGGCCTGAGTCTTCATTCAATTTTATGTTCCAGCGTTCAAACCACGTCTCAGGAGCACCGAGGCCTCGCTGCAGCTTTCTGTGAACATAGCCCTCTTTGTGATCCGTCGCATATATACAGGTGTCATCAGCACAGAGACCTAGCTAGACACCAAGTGTTTGGGGCTTTAAACTGTCCTCCTTATTAGATCTCGGTAAGGACCACAAAAACAATAACGTTACTCTATTGTTGCGTTGGTGTCCGTTGCCACGGAAACGTGTTTACCGAACCGCTGCCTACGAATAAGTGTTTATCAGCCTATGGCATAGCAACGGCTATATTCGTAATGCGTTTCGAGGTCTCTGCTCAGCAACGGGTCTATAAGCCACAATAGTAAAACTCTGATCCTACCCACAGAGTATATTAGTGTGTTACATATGCTTCTCATCATAAACAGCGACTATTCCCTAACATGAAGCAAATGACCACTGTAGCGGATGGGTGATGTGTTTCCTGTGAGGTACAGTCTAAATTTTATATTAGTACTTGGAAGAAAATGAGTACTTAGGGGGAATGACAATCCTGTATAACAGTATAACATTATTACACTAAGATCTACAACAATTGTAAAGTAAGCTCCTTTTAGTGTCGGGATTCAGAGGATGACCAGGAAGGGCGAAACAAGTATGTTTTCACTGGATGCGAGCCGGGATAGTGTAGTCGGTATAACGACTGGCTAGGGACTAGACGACCGAGGGGTCGAAGTTCGAGCCCCGGAAGGTTAAGAATTTTCTCTTCTCCAAGTCGTCCAGACCGGCTCTGGCGTCCATCCAACCTCCTATCCAGTGGGTACCGGGGGCTCTTTCCCTGGGGGTAAAGCGGCAGGGGCGTGAAGCTAACCACTCAGCTCCAACTACTGCCGAGGTGAAGAAAATATGGATCTACACATCCACGCCCCCACACGCCTTCATGACGTAATGCTTAATTAGTTAAGCACAGGGACAACTTTAAAATTTTCATTGGATGCTTGTCGTTCCAAATCCACGATGAACCCCACCAAAATCAGCGCGCAGTCGAAGATTCTACCTGGGTACCTCTCAAATACGAGTCAGCTAACTGCCCAGTCCATATTACAGAGAGCTGTTTGCTCCATATATAATGAGGCCGGACTGGACTACACTTGTGTGAAGCACAAGGTGTGTTTACAAACACTTCTGTACTCCCCTGTGTATTAAGATCACAGATAAACTTAAGTGAATAAGTAGATTAAACTTGCCGTTATACAATCTCCGTAATCGAGGGACCTTTAGCATTTAGCAGCGCTCTTCTTGTGTGTGTGAGTGGGGGGGGGGCTAAAAAAAAGCTCGTAGGGCCAAAAGATCAAGCTGAAATCCAGTAACATATCAATAACAACAAAATCCACAGCACGGAAACCGCCCCTCTTGACAAGTAGAACAGTTGTTCAGCAAGGCAAGAAGTTCCACATCTTTAATGGAACCCGAAGTTTCACTACCGCGTTCATAAGTGTCCATAACCGGTCTATATCCTGAAACAGTGGAATCCAGTCCCAGCCCTCACATCGCACCCCTGTGCGTTTAGAGCCGTTTCTATGCATCGACCGAGAGACGGGCGGATATACCAGGCCGTTTTGGGGCAACGGCCCCGTAAACACGTTCCCGCGACAACGGACAAGGGTGCACGAGAAGAACGTGTGTTTTCTATGTCCTCCGTGCCGAAATATTATACGCAGGGCCCGGATATTGATGACCTACAAATATTTTAAAAATGACCGAAAAAACAAGAAAAATTACCGAAAAATTAAGAAAAATTATCTAAAAGTTAAAAAACGACCTAAAATGTATCACGTCATGGAAATCTACTAATTGTTTCAAAATGTATTTTTAATCTTTATTAACACTGTGAACGCAGCGTTACCCTTTTAAGTTCGTCCTCGTTTTTATGTTGAAAATTAAGCAATACTGATTGAATTTGAAGCTAAATGTTTTAATACGATTTTTTTATCGTGTTAGAACGCTTATCAAATATACATATACGGTCTATATTCCAACATTTAAGTCTTACCGCATTCAGAGTTGCAATAGATGTCAGTCAACATGCGGAGATTCTCGAAGGTGAGAGAGCGCCTCTTGTCCGACAGCACATTCTTGTGCTTGGAGAAACTCCTTTCCGCATCTGCAGACACAATGGGAGCACATTTGAAGTGTACCAAATCACTAGCAGTAAGTTCCTCTTCAATACTGAAAGTGCTGAAGGACTCTCCTGACAGAATTCGAGAAATGCTGCATAAAGTCTCATAAGCTGAGCTTATATCTAAAGCGATGTTTCATTTTTCTTGACACCATTTTACCGATGTTCCCTGACACTTTCTCCAAATCACTGGCTAATTTTGTCACCAGAGCGAGCTAATCTTCTAGCGCTGCTCCTTTCTCCTGTAAGCATTGGATTCCTTCTATCAAGGAACTGAAATTTGCCTTTATGAAGGTCAGCTGTCCTTCCATTTCGCTGCACGAGAACTGTTCCTGAGCAGCTTCAGTTGCCCTCGCATCCTCCGTCTTCATTGAATCTACAGTGTTCTTCACTACCTGAAAATGTTCACGGTAGTAAATTGTAGCATCAGTCCATGTTCCCCATCTTGTAATGACGGGTCCCGGGGGCAGTGGAACACCAGGAGTCATAAACTTAAAACTGCATTTTACGAGCTGGAGCCTTGAGGAAAATCTTCTTAGTCCACGACACGAGAGCATCCACTTGAGGAAATCTTGATCTCACTTCCTCCGTCACTCTATGCAGTGCATGTGCTAGGCAAGTAACGTGTACAAATTTCATATAAGACGACTTTATTCACTTTGCATGATTTTAAAATATATGGGGCCGCATCGGTCACAGAAAGCAAGACGATGTCGTATCGTATACCCTCTGGCCACAGTAGAAATATCGACCTGTCAAAGAGTTTACAAACTGTGGAATTATTAACTGACTCTAGCACCTCACTCGTAAGCAGAAACACTCGACTTGGTCCATCAATTTCCAAGGTTCCACTGATGACTTTTGCCATGCAGCGAGCCTCCGTATCACAGGTCTCATCAATAGAAACGAAAATCTTTTCCCATGCACTTTATTAGTAATCATTTCTAGGATACTCTTGTAGCACTCGGAAAGGCAGTTTTTCCTGAGGGTGGATTCATCCGGGATATAACGACCACAATTCAGTTCCAGAAAATTCTTAAGTTTTTCATTTTTCAGAGCCCAAAATGGAATATTTGCGGACACCACAGCATCACACAGATCTGTGAAAAATCCAATGACTTAGTTCCGCCTTCAGATAAACACTGTTGCAGTAACATTTGCACCGTATTAAGAAGAATAGACAAAATGCATTTTTCAGCAACTTCAAACATAAAGAAAAGTAATCGAAACAGCCCTTAATTACTGAGTATACGACATGTCACTGCTATGAGGTTAAAGTGTCCTTTCAGAATATTCTGTTGTTCTCATGCAGTGCTGTGAGTCAATGAATTAACAGGAAATCCCGGTGATATATCGGGGGACAACTGGCCGGTAGTCAGAACGCATTCAATTATAAAGCCCGGAGGATGTTGGGCTCAATTAAGCTTCCATCAATTGATAGACGGACTGCCCACTTCAACTGTCTCCCTCGCTGGAGGATTTCTACAGTAACTGAAATATAATAGCATATCCATATATATAGTACATCCGAATGGTACTGTGCGCTGAGGCCCATCCACAAAACACTGGAAACGATGCTATATTGGTGCCAATTCGAGCGGCCCTGAATGTCCACAGAATCTATTAATTGTCTCGTGATTTACTATAGACGGGATTTCTATTGGTAATCGGATTTACTGAACACTCACAGAAGGTAACTACAAATAACTACGACAGTCGCACTGAGTTTCACACTCCAAAGATCACTGTTAACTACAGCGGACATAAAAGTCTTTTCAGTCTTCGTTAGCCGTTGCTTGGTAGCGGCTTTCAACGGCCGAACTGTCCCAGGCCTCAGCAACCAGCTTCCCACTTCTCAAAACTGAAACTCTCAAGTGACTCAGTCACAACTCAAATCAAAGTCAAGGTTATGTTACAACCGACGGAGAGTCTGTCTTGGTATTTGAAGGAAACGGCGTTTAGATGGCGGTGAAGTTGTCAGCCCTATACGCCGGCAGCCCTTTAACCCCAGGAAGATTCCTGGTACTCAATTCTGCTAGAGGCTACGTCCACCTTACGGATATAGTGCGGCTGGAAGGATTAGGTCAACTGAAAAATCGAATGGTTTTATCGGGAATAGAACCCGCGACTGGCCGGCTTGTACCTCATCCAACTATGCTACCGAATGGCCCCAAATTTATATAAACGACATTTAAGAAAGCAGTTCCTACGTCACAGAATTAAGATCGCATCCCCATTTCAACGAATAATCTCTTTAATCCTACGTAGGGTAATGATGATGGGTGTTTACTCTGAGAATAATAATAAAAACACGTAAATAATCTATGCCGCAGCAATGCAGAGTGTTTTAGTGTTAAGAAAGTGGTATATTAAGAAACGTGTGTAAGCCACCTTCAATTCGCAGATGCGTCCATCCACACAATTCTTTGGTCGGGGGACATCTGTTCCCAGTATTTACTTAAGTTGTTAGTGCAAGAAATGGTGCGAGGGCCACTCTCCCCCCGCATATCAAGCCTACAGAAGGACGACACACGAAATGTGGGTTCATGCGTTGCGGCATCATGTGGCAACTGTTTTGGCGACACATACTGCCTCCGACTTCACGGTTTAAGTGCGCAGGTTAAGGGATAATCTCGGCTATACAGCACGTAACAAGAAATACTGGGTACGAGACCTAAAGTAAGGGGGTAAATAAAGGAACCCAGTCGGAAGCAATAGGGATAAATACATAAAATCCAGGGGCACACCTCCTTAATATCACAGGTAATGTAAGATTTGAGGCTTTCACGGCGGTGACTATGAAGAAAGCAGTCTTCTGGGATTTCTTATATTTTTCCTTCTACCCTGAAAATGGAGGCGATACGTTCTTCCGAAACGTCGGTTAACACCACATATACACGGTGCCAAATCCCAGAAGACTGCTTTCTTCAAAGGTAAAGTTGTCTCTGTGATTAACTAATTAAGCAATAAGCCGTGAAGACGCAAGGGAAGTGGATGTATAGATCCACATTTTGTTGACCACGGCACTAGTTGGAGGTGAGTAGTCAGCTTCACACCATTGTCGCTTTACCCCCGGGGAAAAGGTCCCCGGTACTCATTAGATTTGCGGCTGGGTGGGCCCCAGAGCCGGTAGGGAAAACATGAAGAAGTGAAAATTCTTGGCCTTGCCGGGACTCTAACTCCGACCCCTCGGTCGGCTAGCCCTTATCCAGTCTCTGTAACGACTACACTCTCCCAGCTCTTTCACAATCGCACGTGGCAAATCAAACAGATTCTCCGTTTTCTTCATTTGTTCCTTTCTTTACTCCCTCTCTTTGGATGCCATGTCCTTGTAAGTTGCCTATATGATGAGGCCTATTACCAAATCTGCTCATCTCAACCCAGATGATAGGGGCATCATGTTCCTTCGAAACGTCGGAATCCGCTCACAGTACCACACGACGTCGCAACCCAGAATACCTTATCCTTGACAATCACGGCCATGCAAGCCTGAAAACATAAACGCATACGATCGTGCCATTTATTTATTCCCTTGGCACTACAGCCCCAGTGGGCCTAGGCCTACCTCCATGAACTTCTCCGTTCACTTCGGTTTTTCTAGATCTTACACGTTCGGTAGGACTCCTTGGGCGGGTGATCAGCTCGTCGCAAGGCCTCTACTTGTACACAAACACAGAAAAACGCACACACACAAACTAAACATCCATGCCCTGAGTGGGATTCCAACCCACGATCCCGGTTTCCAAGCTTTAGACCGCTCGGCTACCGTGCCATTACCATTACCTTTACATACTACAATAGGAACGAGGATGAGTCACAATGACGCGTACAATTACGCCATCATTATAAAGTACCAGCTATTTTCTGCCTACAGATTGATACTAAATTATCGTCGGGGTTTTGAGTGGCCTATAAACGGAAACCCCGACAATAATTAAGAATTATCCTCTAAACTTATTTCCGATATTCTTAACCCGGTGAGAAATTCAAATATAATTAACACATGACTCTTCTTCCGCGAGGCCTCCCACACAAACTATGACCTTAAAAATACATCGTATTTCATACCAGAATAGTGAGTGTGTACTAGGCAGAGTGTTCTTAATTACTGTTGTGATTGTACTGATTCGTGTGTTCATCGTGAGAGTCCAGTAATCGCTACATGAGTGCCTGTGGAAGGCAAATGTGCACCGGCACGGACTGCTGTAACGGAGGGCGCTACTAAGGCATTGCACATGTAAACTTATAATAAGCCTCGCATCGACTTTACTAATTGCAAAAGTAAAAAAGCATGGTCCTGCCGATTCCGGTAGCGGTGTGGTTCTAAGCAACTTGCAACAGCCCCAGTGGGCCTAGGCCTCCTCCATGAACTTCTCCGTTCACTTCGGTTTTTCTAGATCTTACACATTCGGTAGGACTCCTTGGGCGAGTGATCAGCTCGTCGCAAGGCCTCTACCTGTACACAAACACAGAAAAACGCACACACACAAACTAAACATCCATGCCCTGAGTGGGATTCGAACCCACGATACCGGTTTCTAAGCGAGCGAAGACAGTACATGACTTAGACCGCTCGGCTACCGTGACCGGCTGCGTATCCGTCTTACGGCAATATAATCCCTTCCGGGAGCATGAATCTTTGTTCGCAATTTTCAGTGCTGCCTTGTGACGGTAGAAGACTCAACTTAAGCTGATCTCCCATCCAAGGAATTCTACCACATTTATTAAAACACAACTGATATCCAGTATTAAAGAAGAGCCTAGATATGTCAGTCTATACTGCGATGAGATATGGCCAGGGTTCGATTCCCGGAAGAGGGAAGAGATTTTCTCTACTCCACAGCGTCCAGACCGGCTTCGGGGCCGACGCAGTCTCCTATCCGATTGATGCGGGGCGCTCCTTCTACGAGAGTAAAGTGGTTGGGACTTGTAGCTGATCATTCACCTCATCTAGTGCTGAGGTCAAGAATGGTGGAACTATACCTCCACTCCTCCATACATTTCACGGAATACTGCTTAACTAATTATGTACAGGGACAACTCCACAATTACTCTTCTCCAGTACTAGAAGGGCACTATACCCTCTAAACCAGGAATATCAGTGTTAAGCCGGAAGTTTCCGAATTCGATCCTTGATGAGGTCATTGGATTTTTCAATTAACCTAGTCCTTCCAGCTGCACTTTGGCCCTGGGGTCGACTAAGCCTCTAACACAAATGAGTACCAGGAAACTTCCAGGGGGTAAAGGGCGACCGACGCGTAGGGCTGACAACCTCACCGCCATTTGAGAGCCGATTGTCTACAAAATATGGGAGCCTCGATGTCTCACAACCTTCTTGGCCTCCTCAGCCTGTTACAGGGATAGCTTTATTTTTTACCAAAAGAAATGTATGTTAATTTCACCTTTAAATCGCTGTTGTCTGAATGTGCATATATACAGGTACTTAGTTCAAACAAAATATGTTAACAGGGGAGGGGAGATAAGCATACGAACAAACAGCTGAAGCATGTGATCAGTTGATCGACTGCGGTCATTTATGCAATCACCAGTATCAAATTCACACTGGCATTAACGCAGCGATGCAAATCTCTGTTTATACTATGCAGCATGCGCATATCATACTCCTGCCATCCCCACCCACACACCGACATCCGGAGCTCAACAACATATGGGGTTCCCTCTCGTGAACTAAATATAGAATAAATGGCGCCAGTTGGGGTAAAAAAGCAAAGTAAAGTAAAATAAAGTAAAGTAAAGGTATCCCTGTAACAGGCCGTTAAGGCCCATATGGTTGTGAGATGTTGAGGTTCCCACATTTTCTAGACAATCGGCTCACAGATGGCGGCAAGGTTGTCGGCCCTACGAGCTGGCCGCCCTTCACCCCCAAGAATATTCCTGGTACTCATTTTTGTTAGAGACTGAGTCGACCCCAGGGCCATAATGCGGCTGGAAGGATTAGGTCAATTGGAGAAAATCCAGTGACCTCATCGGGACTTGAACCCGCGACCTTCCGGCTTGTATCAGTGCCTCAACCAACTACGCTAACGCGTGCCCCCGCCCGTTGGGGTAGGTTAAGATAAATACTAACGACAGATCACGTGAAATCGCGTAGCTTGGTAGAAAGATACGGACATTTCGGAGCAACTTGCTCCATTTTCTATCCTGAAGTTTGAAAGCGCGGATTTCTCCGAAAAATCGGTATAGTTATACCAGTGAACAGAGTGTCACACCCCAAAAGAGAGTAACATTCATATTCACAATCGTGACTATCTCACAAGTATTAATTGAACTTTTCGTTGACACTGAACTTCCGGGTTTAGAAATTGTTATACAATTTAGGTTCGAAACTAAAACCTACGTTCTCGTAACACGGCACCATACACATTTCAAAGATCACGTTACAACGATATATCAGCTACCATCTCTGCATGAATACGCTTCGCACAGTCGCCATATTGTTTTAAACATGTAATACAAATGTCATACTTTCCGAACTTCTCCGTATCAGACTTCAAACTCCCAGTTCACAAGCTCGAAACCACATCCACATTCTCAACTATGAAAATGACGTATAATTCTGTCTTCATGCTGTTCCATCTTTATACACAAAAGACGGCTGTTAGCATTAGTTAAAAACTGGACCGCTACGCGGCACTGATAGGTGCCTATGCTTAAGCCCGCAGTCGAAACTTTACTCGGGTAAATGCATAAAAGCGCATGAACCAGAGGGTGTACCTGTTAAACTACACACTGATCATTATGCTGTGTTGCGAGCAGTTGCTGGGTAAATAAATTGTACCAATATGCATTCTAGGAACATGGACTGAACTGAGCTAGCTCAAAACAGTATAAAATGACTGGCTTTGGTATTGTCACATATTTAGGGGTGTGACTGTAGACGGGGTTTTGACTGGTGAATTTGATTTACTGACACAATTGTACACACCACTCGGAAATAAAAGTAATTACAGCACTATCGATAATCTCCACACTTTACAAATCACCAAAACACTCGCTATGTCTTCTCCAGCTTGCTGTGTCATCGAACAGCCGTTCCATAGCAACGGCTTCTAACAGTGGCGATTCTTCAGCTTCCCGCACACACGTCGTTACTGCGGGGCAAATATACCGCAACTCACATCTTGTCAGCTGTCAACTCAACTATAACGCCATCTCTTCTCAGCCTCCCTTGCAGAGTTCGACTCAACTGGCTTGCTCAGCCGGGCTTGGGGTCCTCGTTATATAGCCTCGGGGTGGACACAAAAGAAAACTCCTATTCCAACAGTTTTTCTCTCGGTGTTATGGGCGGTTGCCTAGCGTTAGCCCGCATAATGTTGACGTGTTTGCCAGCCGTTACCAAGCAAAGCATGTTCCTTCTCGCGATCGTTGCATAGGAACTGTGCATGCTACACTATTAAATGAGATGATTCGTCGGATTCCAGTACAACGCCAATGATTCAGAGTAGTTAAGTAATCACACAGAACGTACCGTTTCTCCCGATACGAGCTGCTGCATTAGTTAAATGACATGAAGATACTGCTTATAGTCTTGGGTGATCTAATAATTTCTTACTTTCAAAAACGTAAGTTGAAGAAACAGGTCTATCCATGACATGAAAATGAAATACTTGCTTTAATGAACAACCTTCGCAAAGTCTGTCGAACTCGCAATTCCTTCAAAGCTTAGTGAGACTGAGTCCACTTGGTACTGCGGCCACTGTTGGCCTATTGCACCAGCCCCAGATGACAGATGGTGGTGATTGTGGAGCAATTGGTGGAATTAAGATTGGCAGGGTAAACCGAAATACTTGGAGAAAACCTGCCCCAGTGCCACTTTCTCCACCACATATCGAACATGACCTGACCCAGGCTCGAACCCGGGCAGCCTCTGTGGGATCCACGAATAACCGCTTGAGCCATGGCACAGCCGTAGTCATTCAAAGCTTAACCCAGTTCTGAAAAATAAAGTGGAGGAAAGTTTACATTACCAAACCATGCCATTTAGAGCAGAGTGTATAATACATATAAGAATTTCTGACAAGGCGTGGGACGATTCTCTCGAATTTACAGAGTAACATGGGCACTGGCCTGAACCAATGAGTCAGCCCAGAATTTAAAACCTTCTTAAAAGGGTGGAACTCTTTGCTCCCAGTTGTTCCGATATAACTATATTCGGAGATAAGCCTAAATAAACCGCCTTTTAGAGTCCTTGCCTATTATTGAGACATTATCCACTACAACCAAAGGGTAGTGACTAAGGAAGCTATACTTTCTTCCTTTTTTCTTCCTCTCGTTGGTTATTTAACGACGCTGTCAGAAGTTAGACCATACAGCGCCGAATGGTAGGATAAATTGGAAACTTTCTGGAAAAAATGCTGTGGTGGCCTAACTCTATTGTTGTAGGCCTGTTTAGCGATCTGTTGCCTAGCAAAGGGCTATATAATATAGCTCTTTTATCTTTGCGTGCGTGTATGTTTCAGGCGCTACCTAGCAACGGCCGCTGTTTACAGAGTCACCACATAGCAGCACCACGAAGAATTAATCATATTTTCTCTTCTCCACGTCGTCAAGACCAGCTCTGGGTCCACCCAACCTCATATCCAATGTGTACCAGGGGCTCTTTTCCCGGGAGAGAAGAGGCCGTGGCGTGAAGCTGACCACTCACCTCCAGCTAGTGCCGAGGTCAACAAAATGTGGATCTATACATTAACTCCTCCATGAGCCTTCATGGTGCGATGCTTCATTAGTTAAGCATAGGGACAACTTTAAACTTTTAATCAGGAAATCCAGATGTGTGCACTGTAACGTGGAGTGCATGCAAACTGCTCAGTCAGCAGATACACTAAGGCCGTCGAAAGAAGTGCCATGGGTGGTGGGGATGGCTACGCTTCCTACGCTCCGCCTACCGCTGTATTCGTGTCACCTCGGAACGTTATCGCTACTGACATTCGAGCGAACAGAGTAAGGAGACGACTACAGGCAGATGAGGTGGATGCAAACTTTCAGAAGCTTCGGCTGTAAACTTAACAGGTTGCCAGGTTTCCTCTTAACGTTAATATTCAGATCGTTATATGAACTCAGCTTTATGTCATGCAAGTGGCCAGAGTAAACAGCAAATCTCCCGTTATGGAAGAGCGAAAAGGATATCACAGCGGCGTCGGCATCGATCCCCTGGGGGTCCAGATGAACACGGCCAATGCCAGACACAAATATCCATAGCTTATCTACAGCGAGCAAAACTTGCCGATATTAAACGTATCTAAACCGATCCCACTGCCATGTGAAATAAAGACCAAAAGTTTAATTATAAATTGGTACAAATGTTCGAGAAAGGCTTTTTGCGTAAGAGGAAAGAAATTATTTGGGGGGGGGGGTGTTAAGAATCGAAGCGAGAAAAGATTTTCCTTACTAGAATGTATTTCTCACCCATCAATGTAATAAAAAATTACACCTGTCAATTTTTTCACAGTCCATTACATTGTACTTTAAAGGTAAAAGCTATCCCTGTAACAGACGCTAAAGGCCCATAGGGTCGTGAGGCGTCGAGGCTCCCGCGTTTTTTAGACAATCGGCTCACAGATGGCAGTGAGATTGTCAGTCTTACGCGCCAGCCTCCATAGAAAGATTCCTAGTACTGACTTCTGTCAGACGTTGAGCTGACCCCTAGGCCACAGTGCGGCTGGATTAGGATTAGGTCAATTGAAAAATCCAGTGACCTCATCACGAACAGAACCCGCGACGTTCCGGTTTGTAGCATAATGTCTACATATACCTTTTGATACCAGATTCTTTTATAAATAAAACTGTTCACAAATAATTACATTTAAGAAGATAAATCCCGGAGCCGTGGTCTCTTTCAGCACTGCCAGAGGACGACAATGCCTGATTTCATTGCTAATTATTACGGCTCTGATGGATCGGGTTGCTTGAATGCTACTGCATGTGAAAATCCTCACAGTTCGAGACTGAAGAACCAAAGTTCGAATCAAGATTTTTTTTACTCGATTCTATCTCGAAACTTCTATACTCTCACATGCCCATAAGTGGTAAAACGCCCAAAAGCACAAGATATGGAAGACTAACGCCCGAAAGCATAAGATATAGGAAACTTTCTGGGAGTGGGGAGAGATACAACCCCATCTCGCATGTCCCTCCCTCCGGCTCTTAATACATTACGTCATACTTTTCCATGTTATTCAAGTTACGAACAATGACTTTACCTTCAAAACGAACAAATTGCCCAATGTCTCAATTCAGTGTTTAATCGTAACTGAGTGGTGAAGCTTTCAAATTTAGGACATCTGAGGCTTTTCGTCGTTTTTATCAGTCCCTCCAGCCAAACGTGTGGATCGCAGTCTTACCTCAAATTGCGTCATGTCAGCTTCACTTCCAATTCACTACTCTCGTTACTGATCATAGTACCGTTCGTATAATCGCTGTTACTGAAAGCGGTGCAAAAACCAGGAATAAATAACGAGCAAAGGTTTGTGTCACGTAATTATAAATGTTAACCTTACCGCCATCTTTGAGCCGATTGTCTAGATAATGTGGGACCCTCAACGTCTCACAACCTAATGGGTCTTCACGGCCAGGTACAGGGATAGCTTTACTTTACTTTTAATTATAAATGTTACATCTAGAGTTCACACCAATTCGGCGTAGATTTATACTCGTATAAGTAGGAAATGAGACGTTAATTCATCTATGTTTCTACAGTCCTTTCTCGGACCTTGGTCGCTTTTTCAGTTTCTTAATTCTATACACAGTCGGTAGGATTCCTAGGACGGAGGATCAGTTCGTCGCAAGACCGCCAACTACACACAGAATAACACTAACACAGAATAAACGCACAGACATTCAAACTCACGATCCCAGCGTTTGAGCGAGAGGACAGTTCATGCCTTAGGGCTGGAACACACTCACAGGGACATCGGTCGTACGGAAAAATGTCGTACAATTTTTTTTGCCGTACGACCTCCTTTTCACACTAGAGCGACCAAATACATTTCTTTGCTCTCCGACTGCCGTACGGTAGATGTCGCATGTCGTCACGTATGAAAGCTAAGACTACACTTTATATTCTACTGCTTGATGAGACATGAACCGTACGGACGTCGTACGACCGATGTCGCTGTGTGTGTTCCAGCCCTTAGACTGCACGGCGACTGTGATCGGTGACACGTTAATTTACGAATTAAAATAAAGTAGCTAGTGCACACTAGACACCCTCACAGTGTGTGGTCGTGATTGGTCGGCACGCGAAATTCGTGACATAGTGGGTGAATATTTATATGTTTCATGAAATCCGCAAGCCGACACCAAAAGAACGTTTCTCGTGCAAGAAAGCATCAAAAACTACGAAACTCATCTGTACCACCTAACAACCGGTTACCTAAGCTTACCACCCCTACCCCTTTTTCAAACACCTAAAAATTAAAAAATCGGTATTATATTTTTATAATTTTATTTAACGACTATAGTTTAACTTTTAACCTATTTAAGTTTTTGCACATATTATTCGAGAAATATCGCAATAAAATCTTAAAATTAAATTTGAGAAATCTTAGAGAGATAGGATGGGATGGTATGGACTGGATAGATCTGGCTCAGGATAGGGACCAGTGGAGGGCTCTTGTGAACACGGTGATGAACCTTCGGCTTCCATAAATGCTGGGAAATTCTTGAGTAGCTGCAGAATTGGCTGCTCCTCCAGAAGGGCTCAGCTCCATGAGTAAGTAAGTAAGATATGAAATGCAACAGCCAGTACCTTAAATATGGCTGTGATGATGTAAACGTTTAACAGGCTGAGTTTCCTCCACACTTATACGAGCAAAATGTGGTAAGCTGTCCTCGTACTGGCGCTAAGCTATGAACATGAATTTGTCAGTGCAGTTAAGTTCGACGGACTGACCTTGATTGACATGAGTCGTTAGCCCGACACTCCGACCGTTTCAGAACACGTTTCCTTTCATATTCCAGCTTTAAGAAAATAAGCAGTGCACATGCCTATGCCATATACAAGAAAATGGAAACTTGAAAACAAGTTAGGATTTTCGATACTCGGTCTATGTATTGAAATCTTTCCAAAACTAAGAACCGACAAGGCCGCGCCTTAGCTCAAGCCGTTAGTCGCTGGCTTCCCACCGCGGCGGCCCGGGTTCGATCCTGGGTCTGGTCAAGTGGGATTTGTGGTGGACAAAGTGGCCTGGGTCAGGTGTTCTCCGAGTACTTCGGTTCACCCTGCCAATCTCCATTCCGCCAATTGCTCCACAATCACCCTCACCTATCATCTGGGGCTGGTACAATAAGCCAGAAGTGGCAGCAGTACAAGGGACGTAGTCCCACCCCACTAGCAATAAAAAAAAAGGCACCGACAAGCAAAAGAAAAGCAACATCCAAAGCTTCGTACGTATGAATAATTATGATTAATTATACGCTTTTATCATGGTATTTTTTTCCCTGGCACTACAGCCCCAGTGGGTCTAGGCCTACCTCCATGAACTTCTCCTTTCACTTCGGTTTTTCTACATCTTACACACAAGGTAGGACACCCTGGGCGAGTGATCAGCTCGTCGCAAGGCCTCTACCTGTAGACAAACACAGAATAACGCACACAAACATCCATGCCGTGAGTGGGATTCGAACCCACGATCCCGGCTTCCGAGCGAGCGAAGACAGTGCATGCCTTAGACCGCTCGGCTACCGTGACCGGCTTTTATCATGGGATACCAAGCGGTAATACCTAACGGTGAGTGAATTATTTTTACCTACATCATACTCGCAACACCAAAGAAGAATCAGACAGGGACAGACAGTGTACCACTTTTTTTCCTTGGCACTACAGCCCCAGTGGGCCTAGGCCTACCTCCATGAACTTCTCCGTTCACTTCGGTTTTTCTAGATCTTACACATTCGGTAGGACTCCTTGGACGGGTGATCAGCCTGTCGCAAGGCCTCTACCTGTACACAAACACAGAAAAACGCACACACACAAACCAAACATCCATGCCCTGAGTGGGATTCGAACCCACGATCCAGGTTTCCAAGCGAGCGAAGACAGTACATGCCTTAGACCGATCGACTACTGTGACCGGCCAGTGTACCATTAGATCGGTCAAAATAGGCATTCGCAACCATCTTCAACTGTTCATTCGTAATACGTAACTTGTTAATCTACTGAGAGCCCGCAAACTAGTGTACAGTATTAAAATTCTTTTAACTTTAAATATTAATTAACTTTAAATTTTCATCTGTGTTCAATTTGGGGCACGCGGTAGCGTTGCTGGTTGAGACACCATGCTACAAGTCGGAAGGTCGCGAGGTCGAGCCCGATGAGGTGGATTTTTTAAATTTACCTAATCCCTTCAACCTAACTATGGCCCTGGGGATCGACTTGGCCTCTAACAGAAATGAGTACAACAAATTTTCCTGTGGGGTAAACGGCGGATGGCTACTAGAGAAAATGTGGGGACCTGAACATCTCACAACCCTAATGGCCTTCATGGCCTACTGCAGGGATAGCTTTACCTTTATCTTCTTTACATTTTAACTACCTTTAATTTAATTTAATCTTGTACTAATACAGCTCACAGTCGATGAGTAACAAATTAGAGGCTCATTACTAAGCAATAATCATTCAGGAGAATGTAAAAAAGTTAAATATCTGAGATGATGGTTTAATGAGCTGAAACAAACTGTATCTGCTGTAATGATGGAATAAAAAAAATTCACACCAACAATAAGGCTCTAGAATACTGGGTTTTGGACTTTTTCCATCGTCCGGAATTCTAGGTAATAGAGGACACCCTAGTAGGTGTCTTCCTTTCTCACGTGAAGACGGAAACAGATCAAGTTTCCGAAATGCTGTGTCCTCTATTACCTAGAGTTCCGGACGAAGTAAAAAGTCCAAAAACCCAATAATTCCGTGTGTCAGCCGAACCCTTTAGAATCTAATAAGGCGCTAAGATATAAATTTCAAATACGCTACAGCCTATTATTTTTATTGCTAGTGGGGTGGGACTAAGTCCCTTGTACTGCGGCCACTAGTGGAGTGGGACTAAGTCCCACGTACTGCGGCCACTTCTGGCCTATTGTACCAGCCCCAGATGATAGGTGAGGGTGATTGTGGAGCAATTGGTGGAATGAAGATTGGCAGGGGAAACCGAAGTACTCGGAGAAAACCTGTCCCGGCGCCACTTTGTCCACCACAAATCCCACTTGACCAGACCCGGGATCGAACCCGGGCCGCCACGATGGGAAGCCAGCGACTAACCGCTACAGCTATGGCGCGGCCACGCTACAGCCTAACTCAGATATACAAGAACCTGCTCTTGATGGCGTTTGTGTTGTTCTCATACCATGAATTCGCAAACAAAAAAAATCGAAGGCTCTGATGTTTACCCATCATACGTATAACTGCACAATAAAGTCCATAAAACTGTTAACGACAGTAGTATAAAGATGGGCTGTCCGCTGTCAGGCGGCATTTCACAAAACTTGGGGAAACCAGTGTGTTGTTTAGTGGCCGCGCGGTCTAAGGCATGAACTGACTTCGCCCGCTTAAACACTGGGATCGTGCGTTCGAATCTCACTTGTGGCATGGATGTTTGTGTGCGTTTATTCTGTGTTTGTGTTGTCCTGTGTAGGTAGCAGCCTTGCGATGGGCTGATCCTCCGTCCAAAAGTCATACAGTCTGTGCACAGATGGACAGATGGATAGATACATAGTGTGTAGTTTTAGACCATCATTTCGAGGTCTGAGTTTAAAACAGTGGAGAGGGGATGCACAAACACACACAACACCATAATTGGTCCCAAAGAATGAACCGTGCGATTTATGTTGACGTGACATTAATCCATTTTACCATAACGACAGCAAAATCAGCCCAGACACTGCAGATACTGGCTAATTACGACATCTGTTTGCAGAACCAGTTTGAAACTGGTTAAAATGTATATAAATTGCCTTAACGGACGGACAGTGGCAGCAGTACCCAAATTGTATCTGTGAATCATTTGTGGATACAATATTCGTTCGTTCATTTATTAGGAGAGTTGGTGACATATCGTAACTGACAACGCCAGAAAAATTCCATCTTGCAGTCAATGTGAACTGGGTTGCGCAGGGGGCTTCAGTTACATGGACTTTGTGCCGGACATTGTCCACTGTCCGATGTACTCGGATATACTCGACGTTGCAGTAGTTGTTCATGTTGTCTTTATACTGACCAATATTTATTGTGAAATTTACATTTTGATACTGTCACGTATATTGGTGATTACAGACGGGGTTTGGATTGAATGATTGGATTTATTAACATCTTACACAATAAACTCGCACGTCACAAGAAACACAGCGCTAGCACTGATTTGCACTACTTACAGATCACCGTTAACATTCAGTAGGATTATCAGCCTTCACTAGTAGTATCCTGGTAAAGGAATTAAAAGTCTCACTGTTTCACAGGCCGATTTCTAATTCTTCTTTAATAACTTCCCGTGGCTACCTCCTTCCAACAAATGACTCAGTTCTGTTGTGTGCCGTTGTATTCCCATTCTGGTGACCTTGCTCCTTCCAAGTCCAAGTCACATTGCGACTGACGGCCAGTCAGTCAGTAAATCTTGGTGTCGAGCCCCATTTATTACTGTTTGGCATTTACGGTCTTGTTTTTGTGGGGCGCCCTCTCTGACGAGAGGACGGGTCTGCCTTTTGTATATGCTGTAGGCCCGTGACAGTGCAGTCTTTTTCGGGTCTGAGTCCCTTGGGACTCGGACCATAATTTGCTGTCTCAAATTTGAGACTTCCCTTTTCGTCGCCTCCTACGACTCGCAAGATCACGGCGGAGGTATTCGACCCCGCCTCCACACGGGTTCTTCCTTCAAACCGTGTCTCTGACATGGTCGCGGAGCGGACCACGCAGCAAAGGAAACAGAGCTCCCTTATTGTTGCAGAGGCGTGTGACCATGCAGTGGCCCAGCAAACAGTCTCGGCGCAGAGCACATAGAAATCACATCTCTCAACAATTCGTAGGGGTGTTCTTTATAAAAGACAGCTTAAACATATACAACAAGAAGTGAACGACTTTAAAAAGGCACACTGAAAAGCCGCCAAAAAGATGGGATGGAAATATCCTATGAAGAAAAATAACAACAAAAACGGCGATGTGCCGAAGGATACAGAGGGCAAATTGTGCAGTGCAGTGGTCTCCCCAAATAATAAGTGTTGCCTGATGATGGCCCATGTGTGGCCGAAACATGTAGCAGAAATAACAACGAATGTATATACTTAGTGACATATAAAATATTTAACAAACACTTTTAGTGAATTAAATATATTTTAGTATCTCTTCAGAAAGGGCTGACTTTGTTGCATCACAGACGGAATAATTACAGTTTACAAACGTACATATATAGGAGAAAAAATCTTGGTCAAAAGCCTCGACGAGATCTGAAGCCAAGAATGACTGTGCTGGCGAGGGCCAGCAGTAATTTAACCGATCAACCAGTGTAAGTCTGAGGCTGTTGTGACACAATCGCACCTGGCGGAGGCGTGGGAAGTGGAGGACCACTGTTGAAGCCGTTGCGTAGCAACGCCTAGTGAAGATGAAATAGATTTAGTGCCTGCTGTAGTGAACTGTAAGGAGTATGAATTGGCGATAGAGCTATAATTACTTGTAGACACAAATTGCAAGAGTCCAATAAATCCAATTACCAATCACTAAATACGTCACAATACTGTATAATATGTCTTGTGCTGAACCTAACAATAATCATGTATAATACGTACACTGTTTAAAGCGGTACGACCAAAACTGTGTACTCGTAAACACAGGGATCTGAAACATCTAGCAGCTCTCTACATCATTGCAGCAGTATAATAAGAGTATATTTGGGATCTCCGCGGAATTCATAAAAAAATCAGTGCAGTGCATTTGAAATTTAAAACATGGGGCACATTTACAGACTCACCTGATAACATACAGTCAATCGATGTCATTCCTCACCGCAATGTATTCCTAAAATCCACCGGCGATTCTACGGTGCGGTGCATATATGCATAGACGCCGTTAGCATATGTTAGTGAGTCTATGGGTTCTAAATCAAAAACACAGCTCGATGAGCGGTCGATCGATCACATGTAGGCCTATCGCGCCGTGCACCTTTTCTTTCCGATACGCTGCACAGCCCAAAGTATCAGGCATATGAGAGCCCATTACGAACCACTGACCCACATATTGAAAGGAACCAAAGGGCTGGAATTATCCAACGATGAATAATTCGGGTAACCATCGGGATTTTGAACTCTAAACAACAATCCCAGTGCTATTCCTAGCATAAAATGACAACTCTTGGTGTAAGAGATAGCAAATGTACGCTTTCAGTTTGTAACATGACTTCCACAGCAGGGTAATCAAAAGATTAGTCTCCAATACTAGGATCGGAAAATCATTATCAATGAAAATTTTCAATTGCGTAATATTCTTAAAACTCCAAGTAGGCCTAACAGTAGGATGGATAGGCCATGTCATAGCTCAGGCGGTTAGTCGCAGGTTTCCCACCGCGGCGGCCCGGACTCGAGCCAGGTCAGGTCATGTGGGATTTGTGGTGAACAAAGTGACACTGGGGTAGGTTTTCTCAGAGTACTTCGGTTTCCCCTGACAATTCTCATTCCACCCATTGCTCCACACTCATCATCCATCATCCGGGGCTGGTACAGTAGGCCAGTTAGTGGCCGACGTACCAAGTGGGCTCACTCTCACCCAACATCAAGACACTCAAAAAAGAAACCAGTAGGACGATGGACTAATAGTATGCGGTTCCAACGTAAATATGGAGATCGAGCTAAACAATCTCGTAATGCGACAGCCCGCAGTAGGTCACAGCAAAGATTAGCACAAGACGGGTTTACAACCATTTATGCTTACAAAATTCTTATTTCCAAGTTATCTCAAGGTAACCCTTTCAAGCATGAAAGACATGGAAATCGAGAGGACATACCAAACCTGCGGCCTCGTACGTCATATTCCAGCATGCAAGTCATCCAGGACTTCATTGGTCTGGGTGTTCACGAATGAAATTGATTCAAGTTCAATGAGTAAATAATATTTAAATATTCAGTTCCTACCTCACAGGAGACACATTGTATTTCTATTATAAATCATTTCTGTGTAGTGAAATAATCGCTGTTCATTGTGAGGTTCATATTGTGGCGTGTGGAGCCGTTGCTACGCAATGACCGCGAGATACCAGGGCCGTTTCTGGGCAAACGGCTCAGGAAACACGTTCTCGTTGTTAGGCAGCAGATTGTAATACTGCGAAGGTTGAACTACAACAATGGAAGAGCTGTGCTTTCTACGTGGTCCGTGCCGAGAAGTTATAAGCGTGTCGTGGTTTGGAGCTTAGTCAGTTGATAGTTGTGTACGGGAGTCTATGAAGAGAGGACTTCAGAGCGTGAAGCTGATGAACTCCCACTGTTAAAATCCGTTACCATGAAACGTCTAATGAAGACACTGTAGGCTGGAGAAGACTTCGCAGGTGGTGTGGTGATTTGTGAATTGTGGAGATTAGCGACGGCGCTGTAATTACGTTACTTACGAGTCGTGTATAAATATGGTCAATAAATCGAGTCACCAATCCAAACCCCGTCTATAGTCACTCATATACATGGCAATATGGGAATCATATATAAACGCTGTGGGGAAAAATGTACGTGTACATAAAACCATGCGATATATAAATCTTCCAGCTGAGGTTTCAAGATGGACGTGTCTTTATTAGTGCATTTCCGGTGTGGTTATTATAAGCGTGCAGACTATACATAGCAGGACTAATCACTTCTCGTTAACCGTGTAGCCGCGTCATTACAGCACTAGAGCCCCAACAGTCGTGGCAAGCACGCGGACACTTTCACTTTATGAATCATACACAGTTGGTCTCCGAGAGCGGGGATTCAGACAAAATGAACTGCAATGGCGGAACCCAAACTAGTGCACTACACTCAACGGACAAAACAGAGCGTCTCGGCACATATGCAAGTGATACGGCGATTGTTACAAACTGAAAGCTACAAAGGATTTATAATATTACATACATTTAGATGATAAAGCAGCGGCAGGATTTGAGAGGACTGACTCCAGTTCTGAAAGAAATTCTATTGTGGGGGTAAAATGCTATCAAACAGCATCGCATGCAACAGATAAAATTTCGTGAAAGAAAGAGTCAATCGATTGGGCAAACTTCAGTTTTGTCTTATTTTAAGAAATTTCCACAGCCACCCAAACCTTCAGCAACCACCAACATCGAGGCAAGACCCTCCATTAGCAAAAAGATTACGACTCGCTGAAAGTTCTGATGTTGGTTAGCATTTCTTAGCAATAAGGTATTTTTAATTAAGATATGTACATTGATTCCACACATAATGCTATTGCACATTTAATAGCCTATAGTATTGTGACGTGCTGCGCTATGCAGGTCACCCCTCCCCCAGCCAGCGGTGACGTAACACCGCTGTCGTTACTAGGGTAACAGGCAAGTCGACACTCCTTCCCCTACCCCGCCAGCGGTGACGTGGCCAAGGGATGACGCGGTTGCTATGAAGCCGTAAACAACTTCCGACAGCGTTACCAGTAACACCGGTAAACACGGCGCCAGACAACAGTGGTGCCTATAATGTGGCTGTTTTGTGTCGTCCGGAACGAGGATAAATAAGGCGCAGCGAAGATTATTCACAGTGACAGTTACGAGCAACGAGTTAGCCAGGCAGTCAACCAGTCAGTTGTAGTGTAGCATTTGCAGTACAGTATTTGTGATACTGCCAACGGCATTAATGTTGAGCTTGTAAATTGTGTGAGTGTATGAGCGAATGTGAAGTAAAATTCGCTATACCCAATAAGGCGTGAACTTATCTGTCGCGTTATACACGAAAAACACGTGACAGTATAGTGTAAATATAGTTTTAATATGCATTGGGAAACCAAAAAATTCGTGTGACTGTCTTTATTGCGGTGATCTGGAACGGAACCTGCAAAACCTCTGCGGGATGTCTGTACTGCGAACAGCTCGGGTAGACCCGGATAACTTCGCGTGGGATTATGATGGGTGAATTGGCACTGGGAAAGAGTTTTGTCGGGCCGTTCTCCGTTTCCCCGAACACTACCCGGTGTTCAAAAGAGCACGAAACGAAGCACCACCACGATGATAGGGGATATTCTGGGTGGCGATCACCTCGTAAATTTCCGGTATGACGTCGAGTTATTCCCGCAGTCAACAATGTGCTCGGTAAGGTAACGCTGTTCATGTGCTTAACTAATTAAACACTACGCCATGAAGGCGTATTGGGGAGTAGTTGTATACATCCATGTATTCTTGACCTCGGCAGTAGTTGGAGGTGAGTGGTCAGCTTCACGGCCCGGTCGCTTTCCTCCGGAGAAAGAGTTCCGGTGCCCACTGGAAAGGAGACTGAGTGGGCCAGAGAACCGGTCTGGACAACGTGAAGAGAAACTTCTTGACCCTACCGGGACTCGAACTCCGACCCTTCAGCTGACCAGTCCATAGCCAGTCTTATACCGACTCAGCTATCCCGGCTCCTAATGTGCTCGGTACGGTAGCGATTATAGGTTCTGCTTGCCCAAACCCTTTATCTTCACATGTCAGATCCAACACTCTTAACAATGAGATATGGGATTCAAATGCGAGTTGTCATAATTAGGACCTGAACTGAGAAACCGGGGATTCTGGGATTAGATTGACGGAAGAAGGAAGATTCCTCTCTTTCACCTAGGGCAGTGCTTGTCAACCTTTATGAGACCGCGGCCCAGTAAGTTCTTTTTTTATACGACGAGGGCCCAGTCCCAACCAATTTACTCGTAAATACCTTTCCAATTTTGTTAAAGTTCATGCGCTAAGCTAACGTAATATCAGTAATTAATTATAGCATAATCATAAAGAGTACTAGTACACTTATGTATATGGTGTGGCATGTTGACAAACATAAAATTACATTTAAATTAGTTATCAATCACTGGACTAATGAAATCTTGTAGCATTTTGCAGTTTCCTCAGACCAACATCATTAAATTAATCTGTGCTAATTTGCATTGACATATCCCATGCTGATCACCAAAAACTTATGTTATTCAGCGTAAAATTGATTATTGTATTATCAAATTGATTTAATTATGTTGGTTTGAAAAAACGGCCGTGAGAAAAATATTTATGCATTGTAACTCACAAGAGAAGTCAGATGAGTAGGGGAAGAAGCAGAAAGATGTCACCTTGCCGGCGAAACACTTATTATCACATACGCACGCCAAATAATTATATATGTAAAGTATGTGATTTGATAAATAAAAATGTATGAATCTCTCAATTCTAGACACTACTTCCAACACTAATTGATATTTTGATTTTAAAGACGCAGCGCTTTAACACAGCAGTTATAAGTTATTGGAAAGTTAAACTTAGTTTCTTTTATCACAACTGAGTTTGGAAGGTTTTAGATAGGCTAGTGGGACTTCTGTTTCTGTTTTCCGTCCGTTAGCTTATTAATTCTTGGATGAATTGAAGTGAGAGCCAAATGGAGACAGTCATAAAGTTGCAGGCAGTTCCTCTGTTTCGTTTTAAGCACAGTCATGGCAGAAAATTCAGTTTCACAAAGATATGTGGTGGAAAAACAAAGAAGAAACCTCACTGATATTTCATGTAAATTTGGATATTCATTTTTCATTCTTATCCAGAATTTTGAATTACTCGTACTTTTAAAAGTATTTTCCAGTCCTTTGTCTGATGATAATTCAATAAGTTGAAGGGTTTCTTCATGGGAAAGGGCTGTCTCTTTGTATTCAACAAAAGGGTTCACAATCCACATATTTTGCCTCCTGGGATCCTCATGTTCGGGATAATATTTTTCAAACGACAACATCTTCACTCAGGTTTCGAAACAAGCACATACACACTGCAATGCGAACTTGCGAAGAAACAGTATTCAGTATTACTAGATTTCAGAACCGGATACAGACTGCCTTGATCTTCAATTTCAGTGGAAACATTTTCTTTATACTTCCTAGCAGATTGGTCACTGACATTTGCAACACAGATGTTATTTCGCTCAGTTCGGAGAACAGAGGATATGCCGTCCATTGTTGCAATCGGCTTGCAGGAAATTTTTATGACTGGTCATAAACACTGGTATTGTTTTTCCGGAATGTTGAAAGATTTGGATGTCTGAAGATTCCCGATCATTCATGAACACTTCCATGTTTAAAAATATGCGGCTTGGTCACTGACATTTGCCGTACAGATTTAGGTGCTCTATGTCTGAGCTTCTCGACACAAATATTGTTCTCCTCAGAATATTTCCACCATAAAATATTTATTCATGAAAAATGCTTAGAAAATGAAAATGACAAATTCCAGAAGAGCCTCCCGCGGCCCAGTATAATTTGCCAGGGCCCACTACTGGGCCGCGGCCCGGCGGTTGAGAAGCACTGCTCTAGGGCCCACGCAGCTTTGTATCCAAAGGATATTGGGGGCTGTATCGCAGATGTTAAAGTGGCCGAGGAGTAAAACTACCCAGCCCCATCTAGTGCAGAGGTTAAGTATGTGTGACACTATACCTTCTCCCTGTTCAATTAAACCTCTTCACCTTTTAATTTATTTCACTCACACAGAAAGGAGACTTAACAGAAACTGCTTTCAGAGGTTCAATCGGAAGTACCAATAAAAAACGAGTTCCCACAAAGTTGTGAATATTGTGGCATTTACACCCGCTGCTAGGCAACGACAGCGAAATAAGCAAGTATACAACGACCATTACCAGGAAGGGACCGGAACAGCCAAATAGGGAAAGGGTTTTCTGTGCGGTTCGTGCCTACATGTTATAAGCAGGACAAGTTTGTGGGGAGTGAGTGAGATAGTCAGAGGACTGCTGCGGTTCAGTCGTGAGCTGGTGCTATGAAAAGTGGTAGCTGAGGACGGGGACAGTTCGGGAACTCAGTTGGAAGACGCTAAGAAGCAACGGAAGTGAAGGATTAGAACATTAATATGCATGTAACAGTGAACTTTAAAGTGTAGTCACGCGCTGTATCAAATAGTCCAATAAATCAAGTCATCGATCCAAAATCTGTCTATAGTCACACTGCATAAAACTATGTGACAATATCGGAACTTGCGGGTCTCGGGTTTAGTTCGTAATAAAAGCAAACTATAAAAGATAACGTGCTGACGAAAAAGTGGTGACATCTTCAGGCACGCTTGGTACACGGCACGGGGATCTGCGAGGCAAGCTTGACTGTAGAAGGGACTTAGTTCTAGCAGTTACTATAAAATGTGTTAACGGTTGTGTCACCTTGTTGCGTAAATCAGTAGAAAGAGTCAGCGCTGGGGAAATAACATACTGCTGACTGCACGGTCACAGCGAACTGGAGCCGCACCGTCTCAAGCAACATGCTTACGTCTCAACACTTCCTCGGGTGTGCAACAGCCCTGACCAGGCAATGCATTATCACAAATTGGCTAGAGATGGGAACTGCCAAATTTTCCCGATAAATTTTAACGGCCGTTCCAATGGTGGCGCACAAGGTTGGTTGAAGCGCTATACCACGAGCCGGAAGTTCGTGGGTTACATTCCCGATTAGGTCACACGAATTTCAATTCACCTAATCCTTTCAGCCACACTATGGCCCTGGCGTCGACTCAGCCTCTAACAGAAATGTGTATCAGGTATCTTCTTCGGGGTAAAGAGCGGTCGGGGCGTAAGGCTGACCTCACCGCCATCTGCGAGCCGACTGTCTAGAAAATGTGGGAGCCTCGACGTCTCACAACCCTATGGGCCTCCACGGCCTGTTACAGAGGTAGCTTTAGCTTTACCGTTCCAGTGGTACCATAGAATTTAAGGCAGATGAAATGTACGGCTCTTGAAATCTGAGGATGCAGTAAGTAACGCGCTGATATACACGTAATGCGTGATGTTACATGGAAGACAGTGGATCACCGTCATCTGTAACATGCAACGCAATGTTTGTTATCCGCCCAACTGCTTCGAGTAACAAAATCAGTTCTCATCACAATGAACACAAATCTCAGCGACTATATGATACACACTCTCGTTTTAGCTCAGAGGTTCAACGATAAAATACTCAGTAAAAAAAGTTAAAGTTGTCCCTGTGCTTAACTAAGCACTACGCAATGAAAGCGTATGGGGGAATGGATGTACAGATGCTCATTTTGACCTCGGCACTAGTTGGAGGTGAGTGGTCAGTTTCACGCCCCGGCCGCTTTACTCCCGGAGAAAGAACCCCCGGCACCCATTGTATAAAAGGCTGGGTGGGCCGCACAGCCGTTATGGACGACATGGAGAAGACAAAATTCTTGACACTACCGGGACTCGAACTCTGAGCCCTAGGTCGTCCAGCCCGTAGGCAGTCGTTATACCGACAGCGCGGGAAAGCTATAACAGTAAAACTTATTTCTACTAAGTCATCAAAATTAATCACTGATATCAATGTCCTATCAGTGACCACTGACAATACAGACGTTTAGAAATATACGTTCAAGCCTGCAGTATCAGACTCCACCAAGCACAGGACAGAATGCAATGATTGCCTTATCTCTTTACATGGTTAAATGAATTACTTGTATTCCTGTGCTGGCAACGGTGGTTAAGGAATTCATTAGTCATTTCAACTGTATCCGACGAAACTTTATCCCCGTTCATAAGCACAGTACTTATAAATTTAACTGAGCACACGGAGAAACTGTGGTAACGAGCAGGACATGCAGGAAGCATGGGAGAGACAAATTCATACAACAGTTTAGTCGGAGAGCCTGATGGAAAGGGACCACTCCGGAGATCTAGCCGTAGATGGGAAAACGATATTCAAACGGGTCTTACACAAATACAGGCTACAACGGCGTGGATTCGATACGCCTGGCGCCGGACAGTGACTAGTGGCGGGCTCTTGTATAAATCCCGGATTCCGTGAACACGGGAAATTCCATGATGACCTCAGGGCCTCTTAATTTCTGTGTTCCATGCAGGCAGTTACGCGCTAACCGGCGACAGAATAACAGTGGATGGTAGACCGTCGGTGCACTAAAATATACAGAATGTCTCAAGAGGAAAGGTCAATATTCTGGGACGTCACAGTATAGAACATGTGTTCTACTCCTAACAGTTTCCGAGACAGAGCTATTTCACTGTACAGTACGGGAATGCCTTTCCTTAGGAATCAGTGTTTTGAATATTAATTGTACACTGTAATATGAAAAGTGAATACTTAATGTGAGGTTCCTGCAGTCCCTCTTCATCCTTACACCGTTTATGGCTTAGAATGAAGAGTGCGGGCCTTCTGGATTGTGACGCCATGTAGTTTCGGGAGAACCCGACGTTCAGCTTGCCGTCTGCTTCTGTTGGTTTCTTGATTGCCTTAACTCTTTGACCTTACTGATGGAGGTAGACACCTTCCTCGGAAATGCCGGGCTCTTTCCGACCTAGCCGACGTTATAACCCAGCAGGCCAATATCCTTGATTAGAACGTAATGTGCTATGTAGACCCCTTTCCAAGTAACAGCTGTGTAAACAGACGACAGTGCAACAGCCGTTGATGGGGAACAGCTCTGTGGACATGTCGTTTTCCTGGCAACGGGAGAACGCGGGAAACCCCAGAACCTGGGGGTGTAACTGGGCCACCCTGTTCCCTAGTGATATAAGCACAAGGACCTGGCCCTCTAGGTCGGGGAGAGCCTCGAATCTGAGACAGTGCAATGTGATTATGAGTCCCGCGGAACTCGGACTTCAGGATGACTGCGCTGGCGAGGCCTAGCAGCAATTGCAAATGACAGACCCATGCTCTCCTCACAGAGGATGCCACACAAGGCCTATAACCGCAAGGTTTCGGTTAAAAATGTCGCTGGCAATTCGCCAAATCGGATTGGCGGCAAACCGCAAGTCGTAAAGTAACCCCGTCTCTGAATGAACACGCAATAATGGAAAAGATGTTTTCTGCGCGGTTCGTGCCGAGGATACAGGAGTACAAAGTTAAATGCGTGATACTTCCCTCAGCGCGTGCTTCGCACTTTTCACCTTCATCCTCTCCGAATCATGACGCTTTCTAATGAATAGAAGCGGCCATACAAACATCCATTGTTCTCTTTGAGGAAGATGATCCTCATTTTGTATTACTCTCTTATTAAATTTCACTTCAGTTACAAGGAACTAAATAAGGAAATTACTATTTTACATTGCGCACGTCACAAGCATTATTCAATTGCAGCCAACAATGAAAGGTTACCCCTGTGCCTAGCACCAAGACTGGGCTATAAAGGCCGTCTTGTTCACTGCGCATCGCCACGCGCATCACGCCACCACGACTTCAACTAGACTCGAATGTGTAGGATTTGTGGATACTAGGGATTCAGTACAATTGGTGGTCAAGCGCGCGTAATTTAGACTGCCCAATAGCTAGGGACTACCGTACAGATCGGAACCTGTGTTGGTCCATCTGTAATGAAACGAACTGTATAACATAGGCACAAGCATTCCCATAGCATGCTTCTCAACTCAAAGAGCCATATGGTCACGCTAATACATCTTAATTAATTATCAAGATAGGGAAACAAATAACATAACATACACAATTCTATGGGTTACAACTCTACAACAGTACTGAAGTCTGCAATGGTTATAGCGAAGCTTTAGTCTCCTCGTCTGCTGTCTAAAAATATAAAAATTAGAATTAAAAAATATATATATAATTTATCCTGCGGTTCTGTATGGGTGTGAAACTTGGTCTCTGACATTAAGGGAGGAACACAGACTGAGGGTGTTTGAGAACAGGGTGTTGAGGAAAATATTTGGATTGAAGAAAGATTAATTGACAAGAAGTTTGAGAAAACTGCATAATGAGGAGCCACATAACTTGTACTCTTCGCCAAGTATAATTAGAATGATCAAGTCAAGGAGATAAGCAGGGCATGTAGCACGAAGGTGGACGAAGTATATTGGTGGGAAAGTCGGAGAGAAAGAGACCACTAGGAAGACTAAGACGTAGGTGGGTGAACGATATTTAAATGGATCTTAGGGAGGGTGGGGTGATCCGGAATGGACTGATGTGGCTCAGGATAGAAATCAGTGGAGGGCTCTTGTGAACACGACAATAAACCTTCGGCTTCCATAACATTTTGGGAAGTCCTTGAGTAGCTGCACAACTGGCGGCTTCCCAAGAAGGGCTCAGCTCTATGAAGTTGTTACTTAATGGTTATAGCACCTTTTGGTACCTCCTCCAGAGTCATGCAATATCTTCGTGAATTTTTGTTATCGTGTAGTACCAAAATGGCATGGAACTCAATATAATGCGACGCTCAAGATTTGTACTTTGAGGTGCTCGGTTCGGTTCTCGCTAAGGAGACCGATTATCCTGACCGAAGGTTTTCGTCGATTTCCTCACAAGATCCAAGAAACTTCTGATATTAGGCCAAGGCCGATTACCTTAAAATCCTTACCATATCGACTCACCAATTGCACACCAACCGACACTACAGCCTACAGACTCTGAGATACTGGGAGCACAGTAAAATGAATTAAAAATTATCAATACGTAAAAGTCCAAAATCATTCTTAAACTGCGTTCGTTGCAGGCGAATGCTTTACTATGGTAAGTTCGTACCTGCGAACAATCCTGATACAGGTGCCCTCTGTTAATGCACTAAATAAATGTACTAACATGGCAGCCCACGAGGACTGTCGAAACCTGTTCATGATTTTGTGAAGTCATGTAATTTCTTACATCTTAACAATAGAAGACTTTTAGTGGAAAATCTAATTTTATATTATTTTTCCCCTTATCCTACAGCTCTGTAACAACAGCTTTGAAAATTCTCAACATTTAGGTTTGTACTAAGTATCAAATTCTACAATTTATCATTAAGAACCATTAACAATAATAAACGTCCAGTAGAAAGTAAGGAAAAATATAAAATGGCTGACACTGTTGCATCACGGGACACGGGTTTACATTGTACCCTGAGTACAGAAGGCCAAAGTAAACATAACAGCTCAACAAATGGCAGTAGCAGACGAAGAGTTCTATCTTCTGGGATATAGTGTCGTCTATCCCGCTGAAAAGTCAAGCGATGTTTCTAAGGAGAATGCCGCTTCAATCTTCCTACTGTTTCTTACTTGGCTGTCTTTCCAGCGCTGGAAATGAAGGCGACAAATCCCTGCGAAACGTCGGCCGAGTTTCGAGAAACTTCACGGGGTTATAACCCCTGCTGTGAGAACCTCAAATCCTACACAGCTGTAACACATGTTTCGATGAATGAAACAAATACCGTAAAACATAAAAATACTGTGGTATTTTCAAAAACGACTTTCTTCCGACACCCTGCCATACGTGCAGAAAGATCAATTTTCGTAGAGTGATAGTTTTGACTGGGTACCAAAAAGGATTTTCTTCTTTCAGAAGCACCATAATTTGAACTGTACAACATTCGTACTCAGCCTGGTAGCACTACGAGCCTACAAACGTGGATCCAACGAAATCTGGCTTTCAGATTGAGAAAGAAAGAGGAATGAACTTGCCTGATTGGAGAAAAAAATAAAATTTGCTGGAACCACGTAGCTACGGGGATTCAGAAAAAAAGTGCCCAGAGAAAAAAATGAAAAAGAAATTAAGAAACTATAAGTTTTCGCCATGCCACTAGCTCTAATCGAAAACGTCCCTCTGCTTTCTCCCACAATTCAAAAACGATTTATCAAAGTTCAAGTTTCATGCGTACAGAATTTAGAACTTGGACAAAACTGGAAATTAGCTGTTAAAATTCTGCAAGGAGAAATACAAACCAAAGATATAAAGTGGGCAGCATGACAACAGGTGAACATGGAGATCAACACAGCATAGCATTTGTCACGTAGTATGGAGTGATTATAGACGAGGGTTTCGATAATTGGATTTATTGACCACTTACAAATGACTATAACAATATCGCTATTTCCACGCTTTACAAAATCATGTTCTTTTCCAGCCCGCAGTGTCTTCACTAGCAGTCGCCTGGTAACGGATTCTAACGATGTCAGAGTCACAGTTACTTTACGACTGCCGATTTACCGCCAATCAGTTCGTCTTAGCGTCAAGTTCCTTGAGACTCACGACCAGAGATTTTTCCAGCTGAACTCTTGCAGTCATAGTCCTTACGTAAGTTCCTCTCTGACGAGAAGATAGGATTGTCGCTTAAGAATATGCTTGGCCTTTCGGCAAGTGTGCGTATTGCACATATAGTATGTTATTGAAAATTCTTCCTTTTGCACTACACACAAGCCCTCTGTCAGTACAGGCTTTGCAACGCAGATCATGCCTACCTTACGTATATTATGCTACAACGGCAGCTTAGTCACTTGAACGGACTTAAGTTTGACCATCGCCACGTTTAAGCCTCTTATATTTTCTAACAATTGCTTCATCTCTCCTCCTTATAATACATCGGCAAGGACCACCGTAGAAAACCCCGATTGCAACAGTACTTCTACAGTTTCGCGTTGCTGTGGAGAAGTGTTTGTTTCTGATTTACCTAGTGACGGCTCTGGTGTAATTGCTTATCTCGTAGTCGTTGCACAGCAACGGCTCTACATGCTACAGTAGCATAGCATAACATAACATGACGTATTATTTCGAAGGTTCATTTTAAACTTCACTCTCTGACTGGAGATCAAAACAAATTCAGTTGGCTGTGTTAATCCATCCGGCTGGTCGAATATTGTTTTCTGCAACATTTGAAGGGCTCTACTGCTCGCGAAAAACCACAAACATATCACTTGATTCTGCTTTTACTGGTTAACCATATGTCAAATATTTCAGTCCGTGCCATAAAAGTGGTAGAAAGTAACCTTAACTGAATACACTTTCACATACACACCAGTCATAAGGCTACTTTGTGCTCGGGTCTTGTGCCGCTTACTACAATTCTTCTGTCAGGTCTTGGTTACGTGCGGACCCTGGAACACCTACGGGCATGTATGACATGACTGAAATCATCGGGACGCCATTCAGAGAAGCTTTCACTCAGGAAAACGCGGAAAGGGGATTCTGTGTTCCAGGAATATATCCATTTGATGACATCTTTAGTGATTTTGAATTCTTATCAGCCCCTATCAATAGCTGTTAAGAAACAAGCAGCAACAATGGAAAATAAGAAATGGCGTTAGCTATTCTTGGGGAAAGTTTTGAAAGAAATGGATCTCCTTCAGCTTCTCCTGAAATAGTAAGACCTTTCCCTAAAAGTGAAGCAAGAAAAACAGAGAAAGAAAGAGTGGAAAGTCGAGCGTCTTGACCGACACACTTCAAAGTTGAAAAGTGAGCAGGGGAAAAGAGGCAGACAAAGAAAAGAAACAATGCTAAGAAAATAAACAGAGTCCCCACGAAAAGAGATAATTGGTGCAGCTGTGAAGACGAAGATAAGCAAACGGTTTAATAAAGGTCTCAAGTGATGAGGATTAAGAGACTCTCAGAGAAAGTGTCATGGTCAAGGATTCGGACGAAACTGAAGATAAACTTTTAAATGGAAATTTTTAGCCGTGCTAAGATCAGCTAGCTCTTGGCGTGACGCCATGGCGGCTGCCATTCCCGGATTCCATCCCGACCCCTAATAATGTTGACGTACTGCCCACGCCACGTGATCCCATCCCACCTCCTAGTCTCGGAACGAGGATAGACGTATTGTGCAGTCTGTCGGACGACGTTGACCGGAGGATTACCAGGTAGCATGGATCGTTGTTGGAAATTCCGTTTCGGCTGTGTTACTTCAAAATTTGGTTTGGTAACTGGCTGGCTGGTAAAGTAAGGCTGCCCGCATCGCAGGCCGTTGGGTAGGACGGTTGCGATGCGTGTTATCATTTTGTATTTACCTGCATCTGTATCATTTGTATTTGTTAGGGGGTAACCCATTCAAAGCCCAAGGGAAGTTGGGAACTGGGGCGAGTTGGTCTATTTTGCATCGCAAGTTCTGGCGACGAGAGATTGCTTAGCAATCGTGTATTGGGTTGTTGTATCCCGTGCTCTGCCAGGAGTATGTGTTTCTTTGTTATGTCTGTACTTTAATTATTTTGTTATTAAATTTTCTTTATTGTTATCTGAGCCAACATATCACTGTAGCTCCTCCACATAGCTTGGATACCCGACGTCTATCTCGGGGAGCGTGCGAACACAGCAACAGATTGGGCTGCTTCTTCCCTCATCATGGCTCTCGTAATGAGGAGCATTTGAGAGAAGAAGGGGAAGGGGGCGGTTCAATTTGGAGAAAGAAGACTACGTTTTGTTGAAACTGGTGGGGGAAAAGAGCGCAAGCGTCGTGAACGTGCTGGAAGAACAAGAATGCATGCTGTTAATGTCACCATTCTGAGTGACTATACGCGGGATTTGGATTGGTAATTGGATTTATTGAACACTTACAGATCGTAACTAGAAATAAGTATAACGCTGCTGCTAATGCACAATCCGCAGTTCACTACAGCACGTACTAAGTCTTCTCAGTCTGTAATTTTACCAGCCATTGCCTGGTGGTGGATCCCAACATTGTCCTCCGCTACCGTGCTCACGTTCTTACAGGCTGGAGAGTGTCCCACAACTAACTCACTGTTCCAACCGTACTGCTTATAACATCTCGGCACGGACCACAAAGCTCACACCGCTCTCCTGCTGCTGTTTCACTGCTGCGTGCGCAGTCATCGGCGCGAACCGTGAAGAAAACATCATCCCTTTGTTGCATTTAAGGACCATTGTCTAGCTGTCTGTTTCGCGGTCGTTGCCCTGCAATGGGTCTACATGCCAAATGTTATTAACTTCTATCATTCCGGGGTCGTCAAAAACGCCAACGTAACATATTTTCTTTAACTTTCGTGTTCTGTAATATAATGTAATGAACGCCCGTATTTTATTTTAACCTATAGGTTAATTTTCCATGGTATTTGTGATTGTTTTAGTTTATTTGCCGATATGTATGTTTTGCTTTACTGATTTTTATTTGCGCTAACACATATATCTCCACTGATTTTTCACATGTATCCACACTGTATTTCATGTATTTATTGATATAAAAATGCCCCAAGGTATAACAGTAAGCTCCACCTTCCAACATTGCTGCCTCACTTCCTTTTGCGCTGTGCTTCACTCAACTCCGATTAATTAAAAACTAAATAAAACGAGTTCTCAGTAGCAAATGTTACAAATGATTCAACAGCAATAAATTTTATATTTAAACTGACAGTTTTAAGTCTGAAAAATCAATCACTGATAACTGTCCGAAAATAAAACACGTCACCCTGTCACTTGATGATCCTGCCTTACTTTATACACGTTTATTCAACAAGTCAAATTTGTACATAAAGGCTACTATCTCATCTCATGTAAAATACTGTACGCCTGCGCAAACTAAATAAGACTGTACAACCGGGCCTATACAGTGTGCACTTAACATGATCTAGCAGAAGGAACTATGAATGGCATGCTATCACATCCAGATCTTCAAATTACTTGTGCTTAATGTGAAAAGGGCAAACTTCTACAATGTAATTCCGATGGTGTCTTATTTTAGATATACTAAATAATTAAAACTAGTCTGAACTATTCCCTTACAACAAACAAACATTAAGCATGCAAACCATTCACTGCAACACATACACAATATAAAAGACAGACTCAATCCAGCTTAGTGTAGCCACACAACACAACAGGAAGAACCACTCAGCACCATGGAGTAAGTACATAAACAAGTAACCATCTGGAACATTTACACACGTTATTTACTGTGGTCCAGTGGCTAAAGTTCCTGCATACAGATCCAGCGGTCCTGGGTTCGATTCCCGGCGCTACCAGATTTTCTGAGAAGTACTGGGTCTGGAACGGAACCCACTCAGCCTCGTGATGATAACTGAGGAGCTATTTCAAGGAAATAGCGGCTCCGGTCTAGAAAACCGAGATTAACGGTCATGGGGATCCGTTGCGCTGACCACGTGACACACTCTATCTGCTAAAGTTGGCACTAAATTTGCCGACAAGGGGCGGTCGCTCGGTGGGTATAGTTCGCTTGCGGACTAAAGGCCACGGATTGTTTTTAGTTTATGTATAAAAATACTAACATAGGATATTAACACAATGTGATTCTGAACTACTGTCAGGGTTTCCGCGGCCTATAATTTTCAAACCGGAAATAATAAAATAAAACTGTTTGCGGAATATGAAAATGTAATTCAAAAGGTTTTATATGGAAACGCTGTACTCGCCGCATGATGTCTGGGAGAATATATGTTACATTTTCATATTCAGTAAGCAGTTTCATTTTGTTGTTTCCGGTTTGAAAATTACACGCCACGGAAACCACGACAATAATTTAGAATTATCCTGTATGTGTTACATATACATTAGCGCGTAGATGGGACTACACATAAAATATTATAACCACAAACTGGATGTACAGCATTTTTCATCAACAATTTTAAACAGCTGATGAAAACCAATGTCGGTTAAAACATGTTGTGCATTGTTTAAAAGACACGTTGTACGTAAGAAACTGAAATAAGTTTCAGATGGACGCGTTGCACGTAACACTGTGAATGAGTGACATCTGTTGGATAATATTAGTAGTTCGCAGTTAGGGGAAACATGGAAAATACGCGCAGTCAGGTAATGCAACTAAGTCTACGAAAGTTGCCCCATTCTGTCCAACATTACGTGACATTCAAACTCGCTCCGTGTGGCTGGTAATCCTTGAACCCGCAGCTGTTGACGTGTAGCAGGAAAACTGCCCAAAGAAACGAAAAAAAAAAAAAACGCCAGATCACAACTGTTGCCAGTGCGCCTCTCAGCAGGATCCAAAAATGGGCAGGTTCTGGATAAGAAGTAAACCGCAGAATTAATTTATTTTCCGAAATAACCGCGAAGAAATGTACAGCTGATTTATGGCTGAGTATGTCTCCTCTAACAGAGAGAGCTATGCTGCCCGCGGCTGCTTCTCACGCAATCCGATCACAAGGAAATTGATGTGATAGCAAACATAGGCAGAAAGTGTAAGGTATTATGGGCACAAGCAATGTGAGACTGTCATTTTGCACTGAGAAACCGTGTTGCAATACATTATCACTGAAAGCGACAGTCATAGTTTCTTCACATTTTTTCCTGTGGCGCTACAGCCCCAATTTGGGCCTAGGCCTACCTCCATGAAACTCTCCGTTTCACTTCGGTTTACTACATCTTACACATACGGAAGGACTCCTTGGGCGAGTGATCAGCTCGTCGCAAGGCCTCTACCTGTAGACAAACACAGAAAAACGCACACAAACATCCATGCCCTGAGTGGGATTCGAACCCACGATCTCGGTTTCCGAGAGAGCGAAGACAGTGCATGTCTTAGACCGCTCGGCTACCGCGACCGGCAGTTTCTTCATATAGATCTTCTTAAACATATGAACATCTGATGTAAGTTCACGTACAAATCAATACAAGAGAATATTTCTGCACATTCACTACTGACGAGTTAGAATTCGAATGAAGAATAAGCAGCCAAGAATTTGATGAACACGATGTCTTCTTGCAATTATTTCTGGAAGATATGTGCATTTTAGTCGCCATGTACAGGCGTCTAAAATGTATACTGCACCTCGTCAAACACTGCAATAATACTGTGACACGATGCCCGAAAGCCGGAATAATGAAGTCAGAATAGGCGTTCATTTCTAGGCAACGACTCGGTAAACACATTCCTGCGGCAACAAATACGCAAGCAACAACTGAGTAACTTCCGTCACTATGCAACGGCGCTGTAAACACGTCTTACCAACAACACAGAGGCTGTTTTCTGCATGGTCCATGTAAACTGGTTATAAAGAAGAGTTCAGTTGAGTCGATTTTCGAGACGCCAGCGTGCCAGGAAATCAGCTTGGGTGCAGAGGAATTGACTTGAACAGTCTTCGGAATTGGCAGTTGCATAATAACGGCAAGATAAGAATTAGGCGGTGCAAAGAGGACTTCATGTGTGATTTGAAGTGACAGTGAGACTGTTATAAATCCGTTGTCAGGATACGACAAGTGAAGATTGAGTACCCTAGTGCGTGTGTAATGGTGAACTGTAAAGGGTGTAGATCAGCGATAGCTCTGTACTTCCTGTAGTTCCGAATTGCGTGAATAAGGTGTCAATAAATCCAAACATCCAATCCAAAACCCGTCTTATAAGTCACGCATAACCTCTACACTTGACAATATAAAGGAGAGAAAGTAACACCGCTAAAGCTTGGTCAAAAACCTGTACAGGACAAAAGGTTAATTCTAGCCAAGCGTTCAGTCACTACCCGGTTTCGATTTAAGGGAAGAGTTTTGAGTTACTACTAGATTTATCAGAACACAGAAATTAACCGGAAGGGAAGGAAGACTGACAAGACAAGCGGCAGTTACAGTTCTCATCAATGTTAAAGGAAACTGCATGCAATCTACCAATATTTATTTTTTTTCCCCTTGGCACTACAGCACCAGTGGGCCTAGGCCTACCTCCATGAACTTCTCCGTTCACTTCGGTTTTTCTAGATCTTACACATTCGGTAGGACTCCTTGGGCGACTGATCAGCTCGTCGCAAGGCCTCTACCTGTAGACAAACACAGAAAAACGCACACACACAAACTAAAGATCCATACCCTGAGTGGGATTCGAACCCAGGATCCCGGTTTCCAAGCGAGCGAAGACAGTACATGCTTTAGACCGCTCGGCTACCGTGACCGGCTACTAATATTTATTTAGTCTGTAAAAACACTTCATGCTGCATAGTCCCATGAGCATCAGTTTCCGCCTGGGAGCTTCATCTTTAAGAGCGCCATTCACTACATTAACCGATTTCTTTCAGAGATCCTTTATCTCGTACTTACCGTATGCTACAGCAGATGGCTACTGATAAGCTCAAAGTGAGCTGTCTTTGCTGCGTTTGCCTCCACGCACGACCCACTGGCTACACCCAACAGACCTTTAAACAAGCATTCTGATGATGTGCTACAATGTTCGTGGGAAACCTCTGGCCATTCTTTCACGTACACTTAATTCTACTCATTATTTTCCGAGCCATGAACACAGCAGATACAGCCGTAAATGCTATTAATGGCTTTCAAATGTTCTGTATTTAGCCATTCACTATGGCTACAATCGCCGGTAGCGGACGAGTTTTTCTGAACTTGAAGCGCCATCAATCAACATATCGCATGGTGGAATATCGACCTTCGATCTTCGACCTTGCCGGAAATCAAATCCCGATTCCTCGGTCGTCCAGCCGTAGAGAGTTGGATCTATATTTCAAACGTTTCAGATTCTGTTCCACGTATCAAAATGGGCAATGGGATGGAAACGCAGTGATGTGGCCATAATTAGGATATCCTGCGCCGAAGATAGAGACACCAATATATCAGCAGTGTAAGAAGAGGAGAGCGGGGCGTGTCTGCAGATTAATGTGACCCATCAGCTGATATGTGAAACAGAAAGGGTACAAATTACCGAGGGACACACAGAACTTACAGGCCTACGTTTGGACTAACATCATGAAGAACAGCGTTAAATGAGCAAAAACGTAACTGCAGTTAGTTATTAAGGTAGAATGAGAGGGGGCACTGCCTCTGAACTTCGACTTTACAGGACGAAACCGAATTCGCCATATCGACGACATTCCTCTATAAGAAAAAGGTGCGTTGTTGCACGCTTCATTTCGTTCTGACTCTATGAAATGTTCCGAGTAATTTCAGAAGAAATTCTATGCAGCTGAGATACCTTTTTGACTAACTGAAGTTTCACTGTCTTATTATTGCAGCTAAGGCGAAGTTAGTGCCAACTTTAACGGACAGAGGGTGTCGCGTGGTCAGTGCAACGAATCACCACGGCCGTTAATTTCAATTTTCTAAGCTCCTATTTCCTTGAACCAGCTCCTCAATTATCAACTTTTGAGGTTACATCCTATAAACGTATCTACTTCATAAATACAAAATGAAAAAAATAAAGTAAACACACATTAACTAACCTACGTGGCTAGAAATTTATGCACTAGGAATCAAGTCATGCCTTATTATCAAATTGTAATATCTTCCCAGCTTCTTTATGAATTCTCCTTCTCCTTGCAGAGTCCCTAGCGCAGAAAACAGTCGAGACCCTCATCCCATTGTTGATCTCTTAAAATGTAACGAGCTGCCACTTTCGGAACGAGAATTCGGCGAGAATATCCCGCCTCTGGGGTCTATTCGTCCGACGCTGCGTTCACCAGCCTAGCCTTACTCTCTCTCTCGCTCTATAGCCCTTTAGACCTGGCCGTCTTTTCAGGTTCTTAATCCTATACACAGTCGGTACGACTCCTTGGACGGGGGATCAGCCCGTCACAAAGCCGCTACCTATACACAGAATAAACGCACACAGACATCCATGCCTCGAATGGGATTCGAACCCACCGCTCGGCCACTCTCATCCGCCCTACCCTTACTAGCGGAAGGATAATTCTACACTTCAACAGCGATCTGTTGCTGCGTCTTATCCCTCTGTAATAACCAGGGCCCGGATTTTGATGACATGTCATCTTTTTTTCCTTGTATCATATGCGATGCTCTTAAATATATAAATCTCGGATATGAGCTGCTGGTTACAGAAATGTAAATTTTATATGTAATTTTTGTCATTTTTTGACATTTTTAGGTTTAAGTTCATTTTTTCACTTTAGGGGTTATTTTTTGATAAATTTGAGATTTTTAAGGGTATTTCTTGTCATTTCTGGCCATTTTAGGGAATTTTTCTTCATATGTTTTCTGAAATGTGAATAACACGGAAGCGAAGTGTTCTTTCTTTTCTCCTTTAGGTCATTTTTATGGATTTTTTCGGTCATTTTATAGGTAATTTTTTAAATATTTTCAGGTCATCAAAATCCGGACCCTGGTAATAACACATGTACATCTCACTACACTCACAGACTGGATCCACTCGGCACGGCAGCCACTGATTGGCCTATTGTAGCCTGCCCCAGGTGATTATGATGATGAATTTGGTGGAATGAAGATTGGCAGAGGAAACCGAAGTACTCGGAGGAAACCCGCCCCAGCGCTACTTTGTCCACCACAAATCCCACTTCACAAGACCCCGGGATCGAACCCGGGCCGCCGCGGTGGGAAGCCAGCGACTAACCGCTTGAGCTATGGAGTGGCCACACTTACATAAAATATCAGGTGCTTTTAATTACTTGAAGGTGATTAATTATGACGCATTACGTAAGGTTAAATTTTGTGATATGAGTGGGGCGTGGCGTGTCTGGCTAAGGTCTAGACATGTCGAACTTACCCTAAGGTGCAAGTACCCCATGTGAGTGTGAGACACGTAATTTTTCTAGACGATAAATCATCGAAGAAAACAAATTAAGCCCAGCTCCGTAAGTACAGCCACTTTGTTTCATTAATCGTATTTAATTACTTGCGTTATACTCTTTTAACGAGTACTAAAATATATGAACAAAGCTGACCTAATTCAACAATTTTTTATGACGGAGCGAGACCATGTTTTGATAAACTAAGGAGTGCAGGCCGATCACAGTGGCCGTGCGGTGTAAGGCATGAAACCGTCTTCGTCCGCTTGAACACTGTTATCGTGAGTTCGAATCCAACTCGAGGCATGGATGTCAGTGTGCGTTTATTCGATGTTTGCGTACAGGCCTTGCAACGGGCTCATGCCCAGTCGAAGCAGTACTACCGACTGGGTAGATCAAGAAACTGAAAAAAAAGTGGTCAAGGTCAAACAAAGGGCTGTACAGCTATAGATAGATAGAAGGGGTGCAAGCTGCCCCCCCCCCACTGATGGAGACACACAGTTGTGAAATCCCAGTGGAGT
>NW_019734362.1:657718-688676 GCF_002891405.2 Cryptotermes secundus
CCCCCCCCCAAAACCGTCCCACCCACTATCCTATGTTTAAAGTGGGTTGTTCTCCCAAGGGCATAACAACAGGAGCGTGAAGCTAACTGCTCTCCTGTATCAATGCCTCGGCCTGTATCTCCACGCCTCTATGCACATTCGAGACCTAAAGCTCAGCATAGGGAAAATTTGTATCTTTACATACTCAGCTAAGCTTACGGTCTCACGAAAATGGTTTCCCGTATGAATACAGACCGAAAATAAGTAAAATTAACTAACTACATTCAGAAGAGCACTTATTGAGACGATGACGGTTGCCTGGCTGCTTAAGCAATTGGCCTCCTTTTAATGGAATCCAAAGGACCATATTCGTCATTAGATCCTGTTCTCAGCCAGTCCAATTCAGTCCACAAACTCCCATATGTTTAGTTCAGATTAACAAAATGTGGGTTCCACTGGAGTGGGATAGGCTATGTTATAGGATTGCGAAGGTTTCGGCTTTTATAGCGGTGTTGAAAACAAGCCATGGAATCTACAGTTTCCTTGGGCCCTGGCCTCTAATATTTCATTTTCATGAACATTTTACAGATGGTAGATTCCTTGGACGAGTGATCAGCTCGTCGAAAGGCCTCTACCTAAACATGGGCCAACACAAATGCAGAATACATACACATACCAAAAAAACATGCCTTGTGTGGGATTCGAACCCATGATCTCGGCTTCCGAGCGAGCCTTTGGCCGCTCGGCTACCGTGACCGTACTGATTCAACACAGCGGCGAATGAATGATACCGTCACGACTATAGGCACCATACCGATTGCATTTGAATTACTGACAACTTATACACACTACAAGCAGTTACAGCGCTATCGCTGATTTCGACAGTTCACAAATCTCTAGCACACGCTGTCTTCTCAATTTTCACTAGTCGTATCCTGCCAACGGATTTTAACGATAATTATAGCAGTCTCACTATAACTATAGCACATATACGTCTTCTCTTCACAACCCGGACTTTCAACTGTGCACTGAATTCGCTGTCACAGTCAAAGTTACTTTACAACTGGTGGTTTACCGCCAATCAGTTCGTCTTGGCGTCAAGCCCCTTGAGACTCACCACCTGATCCTCTTTTGACTGAACCCTTATGACGATAAAAACTCCGTGGCCTGTAGTCCGCAAGCGAACTATACCGATCGAGCGACCGCCGCTTGTCGGCGAAGTTAGTGCCAACTTTTGCGGATAGAGGGTGTCAAGTTGTCAGCGCAATAGATCCCCACGGTCGTTAACCTCGGTTTCCTAGACCGAAGCCGCTATTTCCTTGAAATAGCACCTCAATTATCCTCACGAGGCTGAGTGCACCCCGTTCCAGACCCACTGCTTCTCAGAAAATCTGATAGCGTCGGGAATCGAACCCAGGACCCCTAGATCTGAAGGCAGGAACTGTGATCACTAGACCACAGACGCGGTCCCCAAGTCCAAGTCACATTGCGACTGACGGTCAGTCAGTCAGTAAGAATTGGTGTCAAGCCCCGTCTGGGGCTCATGACCAGATATTTATTACTGTTGAACGTTACGGTTTTGTTTTCTGTGGGGCGCCCTCTCTGACGAGAGGACGGGTCTGTCTGTTTTTTTTTTTACATGCTACTGGTCCTTGCCAGCGCAGTCTTTCTCGGATCCAAGTCCTTTGGGACTGGCGACCGTATTTTACTGTCTCAGATTTGAGACTTCCTTTTTCGTCGCCTCCTACGACTCGCAGGGTCACGGTCCCATTGCGATAATAGTCCTTATACACAACATCCTTCCTGACAAGAATATGGGATTGTCTCTTATGAATATGCTTGGCCTTTTGTCAAGCGCACGTATCTCACTTACAGCATGATATTGAAAATTCTTCCTTTTGCATTATACAGAAGTCCTCTGTCAGTACAGGCTTTACAGAGTTGATCATGCCTATGTAAAGGGGCGTCCACATTACTCGTGCGCGTGCGTCAGAAGCTTACTGCTGCCGGAAAATCAGGATCTGGAGCTGATATCTGTTGTGAAGAAATGCGAAGGCTTTGTATGCAAACCAGTTTGGGCGTCCACTTCGTCAGCTCCAGATTCTGATTTTCCTGCAGCAGTAAGCTTCTGACGCACGAGCACGAGTAATGTGGACGCGCCTTTATGTATCTTATTCTACGCATCTTAGTCGTCTGTACGGTCGTATACTTTACCGCCGCCAAATTTAAGCTATCTACGCCTGGCTTCGCCTTGTTCTATACGGCGAACATGTTCATTCTCTTGATTTTTGTGTGATTTTTGCTTGTCGTCTGCAAGATTTGTTATATTGAATTCGCTACTTCAAACTGTCCCGCTCATAACATCTCGGCACGGATCGCATAGAAAACATCTCGTTTCCAACAGTAAGTCTATTGTTTCGAACGTATTCGTTTCCGCTGGGACGTATTTACCGAGTCGTTGCTCAGAAACGGTCGTTGCATCTTCGTCTATCTTGCAGTCATTGCATAGCAACGGCTGTACACGCTACAATACGAGATGGTAAAGTGTCGACGATTTTATTTTATTTTATTGCACACTTGCCTTGAGCGGCTGTGAAGAATAGCGAAAAGTCTTATTCAGAACATCCGGTGGGTGGGCAGAACATCAAACTCCGAACCCCAGGAATACAAAAAGGAAGTCCCAATCCGTGAGTTGAACTACGGTATCCACTGTTTCGCGAGAACTCTCGATTTTGACTGTGCTAACGAATACTTAGAGATGTCGGGGCCCGTAGTTTATCAGGTCTGCTTCAGAACAGCTTACAAGAACGTTTTGTCTTTCTGCAACCGAGCTTTCAGCAGTTTCAACTGCGCGATGCATTTCGCGTGACGATGTTACGGCATGAGATTATTCACAGGCTGTGACAGCATTCCACAAACCAACATGAAGTCGTGAATGTCTGGTTTCATGTAGTTAGTGCGCATAAAATTAACGTCGTCATTTGAGATTTCCCAACAACGAACAATGCACATCAAACGGGCTCATAATATGCCGTACATTTCCACGCATTTACCTTAAGCAGCATGCTCCCGCGTTACGGAATATTATATGCCTTATGGAATGTATAAAACTTGGCCATAAAATTAATCATGCAGACCATACATCTTTCCTTAGATAAATCTGGGTTAAACATAAACTGCAAGACAATAAGTCACATTATTTCCTTTCAGAAATGTTTGTTACAAATTTCTTATCGCACATGTTAGCTGCGTCGGTGACGTAAAGGGTTTCCTGCTGTTTCCACGTTACTGCAGACTCTGCAGAGTACCAGCCTCATTCAAGATGCCTGGAAGAGGCTGACAAGTTCAAGTGTCAGGAGGTTTTGAAGCTTATTTTCATGTACCTACTATTATGCCGTTGGCACGCGATAGCGTAGTCGGTTAAGGCATTCTGCTACAAGGCGGAAGGTCGCGGGTTCGGTTCCCGAAGAGTTCATCACATTTTTCAATTGACCTAATCCTTCCAGCCGCATTATGACCTTCGGGTGGACTCAGCCTGTAACAGAGATGAGTACCTGAAATCTTCCTCGGGGTAAAGGACGGCCGGCGCTGACAACCTCACCGCCAGCTGTGAGCCGATTCTCTAGACCACTGTTCCGCAACCGGTGTGCCGTCACAAGGTGAAAGGTGTGATGCGAAATTTTACCTATTGTAAGAAATTAATTGTCGAATTTTACTCCTTTTATTTTATCACAGTTACGGTGTTTCATATGCTTGTATTTTATTCTCAGCCACTGCACTGATTAAATAAGATGATGCTTGTTTATTCCTTATTGCATGCCGTGATTTTTATGTACAGGAATGTTGTATTCTAAGAAATTAAACGTAAATTATTTACTCACAGTTGTTGTTATATCATAGTATTCATTATTTATTGATTTTTATTTTTCTCACATTTACGCAGCTGCTTTGACATGCTTGCCGCATGTTCTGTGTACGTGCTTTTCCCTAAAACTGCAGTGATTAGCATGGGTTCTCCTGTCTTTTATAACGCTGTTTTGGTATTTGCCCCTGTTTGTTACAAGTTAGAGCTTCTTCAACTTTATGACTTTCTTCCTGTAACGATGCACCCACCGATTGTTGGACTTCATTTAAAATTATAAATATTTAAAAAATAAGTCGGTATAGTGTCACTTCTTCCGTCTGAAGGGTTGAGATCCCGCGTTTTACAATTGTTTCAGTTCTATCACAGCTGTGCCCTGAAGTAGTTCGCAAATTTTGGCTGCTAGTTAGAGAATTACAGATGGGTCGTTTGAGATGTCCCCGACTGTATGGCCACTTGCTGACGGCAATAAAGTTGTGACGGACACAATTAAAGAACATTTAGAAATGTTGCAGCAGAAATTCAATAATTTTTTTGGAGAGAGTGTACAATATATCGACTGGGTTCGTGATCCATTTGTTGTGAATTCAGAACATCTTCCTATTAATATAGAAGAGGAACTCGCAGATTTAAAAGCAGACAGAACATTGAAACTACAACTTCTCGATGTGCCTTTGGATACGTTTTGGTCGGCAATAAGAAGTGAACACCCGGCTATCTCCGATATGGCAGTTAATGTGTTATTGCCATTTTCAACTACATATTTGTGTGAACTTGGCTTCTCGACGTTAACTGAAATTAACTCATCAAAGAGGGAGCGGCTCAAATCCATCGATGAAGAAATGAGACTTGCGTTGTGAACGATTCCACCACGGATCAGTCGCCTGTGTGCAGCTACGCAGGTGCAAGTATCACATTGAAGGTATGAGGAGAATTGCTGTATTTACTTTAACAGTAATAGAAGTGTATTGTCTACACTCTACAGTGAATTGAAGTTCATTAATTGCTAATAAATGCACGAGTCGATTTCTGTTTAATGATAATAAAATAACAGTATAATAATATTATAGTAATAAGTTGATCACGTTACGTATTTATATTAATTGTCTGATATCATACGTTTTTGAGGGGAATAACATTTTGGTGTGCCGTGTTGAGTCACGGATACTTCATGGTGTGCCGCGAGTAGAAAAAGGTTGCGGAACACTGGTCTAGACAATGTGGATGCCTCGAAGTCTCACAACCTTATAGGCCTCCACGGCCTGTTACAGGGATAGCTTTACTATTTATTACTATTATCCCTCACAGGTAAAAATGTCTTCGTGAAATCTGATGAGGATCTCACAGCAGTGACCATGAAGAACACTGTTTTCTGGGATGTTGCGCCGTGTGGTATGGTAGACATTTCGCACGATTTTACTATCTCCATCTTCAGGGTCGAAAAGTACGCCGAGGAGGAAGCACATCAAGCGGCGCAGTGCAAATTGGTAAGGACGGACTGGGGGAAGGAGAAGCAATAAGAGCAAATATAAGAAAGACATGAGGACCAATCACGGCCGTGAATCTCGCGGAAAGAGACTGCCCAGTGTAGAGTAAAGATGGGTGGAAGACTAATAGAATTAATCGGGGATGAAGGTGGAGTGGTAGAGCGGATATGAAGGCAGTTTGAGGCAGGCACACACGGAAGAAGCGCAAGAAAGAAGCGTTCTGATGTGGGCGGAAGGACGGATATCACGAGCTGAAAAATACATTATGGAGGGGGAGAAACGGCAGCGAAAGAAAAGTGAGGCGGGAGAAAGCGCGGAAGCTGGAGAGGCAGGAGGACATGATACATGGGAGGACACACAACATGAGCTGAAGGCACAATATAGAGGAGGTACGGCAAAGTAAAGCTGTCCCTGTGCCTAATCAATTAAGCACAACGCCATGAAGACGTATGACGGAGTGGAGGCACGGATCCACCAATGTTGTCCTCGGCACCAGAGGTACGTGAGTGGTTAACTTCACGTCCCGGCAGCTACAATCCCGTTACAAGCCACTACAACGTAGAAAACAAATGCAAGAAGCAAACAGAAGTGTCTACCCTTCACAGCAGTTGGAAGGGAATATGGATTCGTGTGTTGCTCCTGATGCATGAAAATTGTCTGTTGCACATCTGCTATAACATTCTGATCGAGCTATGGCATTTCAGAAGAGAGATCTCTTCAAGTGTGTATTTATCAACAATTATGGACTGAAAAAAAAATCCACGGGAACGCATCTCCCGTTATAACGTGAAAGTCAACGGAAAAATGAAGCCCAATCTCACTACATGGACATATTCGCCCCTACTGTAACACGGGAACAGGCTGTATTACGTAAAGCAAACATTAATTATGAAACAGGCCTACCGTTCGCGCAATTTCATAACGGCAGAAATATACGACAGCTGGATCCACCCTCAAAGAACGTGAAGTATTATTTTTTTTATTGTTAGTGGGGTGGGTCTAAGTCGCTTGTACTGCGGCCACTTCTGGCCTATTGTACCAGTCCCAGATTATATGTGAGGGTGATTGTGGAGCAATTGGTGGAATGAAGATTGGCAGGGGAAACCGAAGTACTCGGAGAAAACCTGCCCCAGCGCCACTTTGTCCAACACAAATCCCACTTGACCAGACCCGAGATCGGGCCGCCGCGGTGGGAAGCCAGCGACTAACCGCTTGAGCTATGGCGCGGCCGTAAACCCCGCCTATAGTCACTCTTAATACGTGAAAATACTTTCTGTGGCCCATCCAACAGTATTTCACCGAACGTCTAACAAATTTCATTTCAGCTGCTTAATTCTTGTTGCGTCATTTGCTTTCATCGTCTAGAACTGCAGCACAGTCTAAAATTGGTAAAACATAAACATACCAGTATCTTAAATGCAAATCTTACCTACCTTTGCCATCATACATCCTTCACAAGTTCCACGTACTAACCTGCAGTGGATCACTGAGATTCGCTATCGGATGACAAAGTTTATTTTCTCATATGACCGTTATATTATTATTTTAAGCTCTACTAAAAACTCTGTTGAACAAGAGTGTAAATACTCCAAAGAAGTACTGTCATCCAAAGTCGCAAAATCCCTCATTATCAAGTGCAGCTTTTGCAATAGAAATTCCTGCCTTCACACTGTTACTTTTGGACTCAGGGAATTAAGATGCACGAATGACGTGCTTCCTCCAATGACTGGGAGCATGTACCAAATTTCATGATATCCTATCAATTCTTCCAAACGTTATTACAGACTGCAGACACGCAGAGGAAGAGTCAAGAAATGTTTCTACTTGCGAACTAATGGCATGAGGCTGTAAATTGGGAACAACAGCTGGTGATAACTTGAAGCTGGTGCACTGTCGATGTAACTCCTAGATTCGTAGATCGAAAACGCATTACAGAAGTGAATTGCCGCATTTCATATTTCTTCAATAGGCTTACCGGTTTATATTTATGTACCTTCATTAAAATCCTTCATCCGGTTCCTGTCTCAATACACAAATCTGTTAGTAAAACGAAAAATGGTCCCAGTATATATCGCGAGAACAGTGGGTCTTCAGGATCGAAATAAAACAAATCACTTATGTCACGATGAACCAATTTCAGATGACAGTATGCAAATAAATACCGTATTACCTCGAACGAAAGACGCTTCCAGTTTTCGAATATGGGTTCTAGGGGGTAAAAATTGGAAAGGTAAACATTCCTCGAATTTAAGACGCGCCTAAATTATTTAATGGGAAAAAGTGTAAAATGTACATCTTATATTCCAAGTAACACGGTAAGTAATTTTACTAGAAGCACAGGCTAAGCACGTAGCATGTAAGGCACACGATCTGTTACCAAATAATGGAAGGCGTAACCCAACGGAGTACATATTTTCCAAATAGGCCATTTTTTGGCATCACATTCGCCGAGATTTCCATGCCGACGCTCACTGCAATAAAGACAGTCCGCTTCATAGGCGGAAATGATTTTCATTGCAATCTATTTCATGAAATACTGTATTAACCACAAATTTCAAACACAAAGCTGTAACGCTGAATTACGTAGATCCAGAGTTTGGGTCGGTTGGGACCATGCATCAACGTTCTGTATTACCCTAGTCCTTACGAATAAATACAAGTATTCTGCCAGAATATGATCACTACCTGGCGATTTATACCGTTTCAATTTTGCAATAGCACTTTCAACTTCAAAAATGCTGGGGGTAAGGTATTAATGGCTCAGCTGTATGGATTTCTGTCTGCCTAACAGCACTGATCCTATGTACATTCAATAACTGAGAGAAGTAGTTCCCCCACCTATTTAAAATGTGGGAATCTGCAAGCAGATCACCATTCTCATCCTTCGCTAAGTTACAGCTAGGCTCGTAACCCCTCTTAAAGATCTCTCTTGACCTAACTCTACAAATAAATTATCAATATGTTGACCATATACTTCTTTTTAATACACTTAGGAATTTTATGTATGAAGTAACAGACGCCATGCAGAAATCTGTATCCTCTAGCCTTAAGAGCTCTGTAAGCAGCACCATCTGTCAGTCTGAAATCGGCAGCACTGGCATTTCTCGCGCACATTCTACTTTTCCGATTAGTACAAGAGACTTCAAAATGTTACAATTATCCCTTTCTGACGGGGCCAAAACATCTGCAACGCCTAATCCGGCTACAAAGTTCGTCTACCCCTGGTCTAGATGACTGTCGACAAGAACAAAAGCACACAAAAACGTCAGTGCCCTAAGTAGGGCTCGAATCTGCAACTACAAAGAGCTGAAACCACAAGCAAAACGCTTTAACGGCATGCAAATTCGAACCGGGCTAATCGGATTACAGGTTCTGTTTCCGGGTGCAAATACAGTAACAGCAACGAAATGAAATGAGAGACGTGAGTAACGTGAAGGGATTAAAAAGGCTAAGCTTCACTACGGTGCATAACTGTGGGGCACCCACACGGGGCAGTGGTGATAGGTGTCACAACACAATGAAAGTACACACACATAATGTGGCACGTAGTCCCGTTGCTACGAAACGACCATGAAATAAACAAATATAGAACAGCCATTGCTAAGTAACTGTTCTACACACAACGGTCGTTGCTAGGCAGTAGCTAATTAGCGATCACGTGGACACCAAAAAACACGAATGCAGCAATTGCAATGCAACAGAAGAAAGGTGTTTCCTGTGCGGTTCGTGCCGAGATGTCACAAGCAGGACACGTTAGTGAGAAGCGAATTAGTTAGATAACCGCTAAGGTTCAGTTAGTGTGAGCTGTTCCTGTGAGAAGCTGGTAGCTTAGACCGGTGACAGTTCGAAAACCAAGAGTAAGGGGAACTTCACCTGTTGGAGTAAGGGGAACTTCACCTGTTGGAAGCCGCTACCAAGCATGGGCTAGTGACGACTGTAACAGACTGAGAGCATAAGCCTTGCTTGTAGTTACGAGTTGTAAGAGTTCAATAAATCCAATCCAAAACCCGTCTATAGACACGCTATCACGTGACAATATGCATTAGCCATTATCTGTAATTGCTGTATGCAACAACTGGCGGGACAAGAACTTTCGGCTTTTCCAGATTCACAGCTCATAATAACAAAACGATAAAAAATAATTCCCTTTCTTCCTGTGCAATATTTTAAGTTGATATAAGAACAAAATTAACAGATAACTTTACTTAGACATTAAAAAAAAGTAAAGGTATCCCTGCAACAGGCCATGGAGGCCCATAGAGTTGTGAGATGTTGAGGTTCCCACATTTTCTAAACAATCGGCTCATACATGGCGGCAAGGCTGTCAGCCCTACGCGCCGGCCGCCCTTTACCCCCAAGAATATTCCTGGTACTCATTTTTGTTAGAGACTGAGTCGACCCCAGGGCCATAGTGTGGCCGGAAGGATTAGGTCCATTGAAAAAAATTCAATGACCTCATCGTTACTTGAACCCGCGACCTTCCGGTTTGTAGCATAGTGCCTCAACCAACTACGCTACCGCGTGCCCCCACTTAGACATTTACCCAATAATTCAAAACACGTTGAAATGTATCCTTTTTTTTTCTCTCTCTCTTGCTTCAAGAGTCTGACAGTGAGTCACACATGTGCACAGTGTTTACATAAAAGAATCCCGGTGCTTCCAGCTTAAATATTGACTGAATTCGGCATGTCAGGCCTATAACAAAATGGTAAATTAGTTTCCTTCCCGATCCAGAACGCGTTACATCGATATGAGCAAATACCCCACCAGCAGTTAAGTCGTTTCCATGTTCGCTAGGACATATTGTAGCGTATAGATCCGTTGCTAAGTAGCGACTCTGTAAACAGCGGCCGTTCCCAGGTAACGCCCGAAACATGCACGCAACAATAGAAGAATGGTGTTTTGTGTGGCCAGCGCTGCGACCGTTGCTATGCAAGGGCGAGGTAAACACGCCTCTGCAACAATAGAGGGGCTGCGCCTAATTCTATAGGGTTATATGAAACTGATTGATTGATTTTTATCATATGATTAACTTGGGGCACGCGGTGGCGTAGTTGGTTGAGGCAATGTGCCACAAGCCGGAAGGTCGCTGGTTCAATTCCCGATGAGATCACTGAATTTTTCAGTCGATTTATTCCTTGCAGTTGCATTGTGGCCCTGGGGTCGACTCAGCCTCTAACAGAAATGAGTACCAGGAATCTTCTTGTGAGGTACAGGGCGGCCGGCGCGTAAGGCTGACATCCTCATCGGCATCTGTGAACCGATTATCTAGAAAATGTGGGAGCCTCTACGTCTCAGAACCCTCGGCCTATTATAGGGACAAAGTAAAGGTAAAGCTGTGCCTGTAAGAGGCCGTGGAGGCCCGTAGGGTTGTGAGACGTAGATGCTCCCACAGTTTCCAGACAATCGGCTCACAGATGGGGGTGAGGTGAGGTCTTACGCGCTGGCCGCTCTTTACCTCCCAAGATCAACTACGCTATTATCTTTTTTATAGGTTTTGTATAATTTACCTTCTGAAACGCTTCCTGCAAAGACAGTACAAGTGGCGAACATTAGCGTACAGGAACTGGAAAAAGAAACTTGTGATACATAACTAGAATCCTGCATCCGGACACCCATCTGCATTGCTGGAAGCGGACGCCCCTGTGCAGTCAGCTAACACCCCGCAGAGGGAGTTACTCTTGAGAGACAAACCTCTCTTTGTACGTGTATCTCCTGACGACTTTTCGCAACGTTTTCATATTGGACGGTATCGACCTCTTCGATTCGGTGCGAAGTGCGGAGAAAGCAGATTCACTCGACGCTCAGTACCACCCACGCCCACACTCACCTTGTAAAAACCGAATAGACAATGCTTGCTTTTCTCGCTTATTTCCTAAGATTCATAGTACTGAATGAGGGGACGATTGATCAATGCAGAATTGAATGAAAGGAAGCGGTCGTGGCCTATTGTAAGGTACTGTCACGACGTCTGCCTGGAGGGACTGAGTCAGTAGTCCAAAAATCTCAGTAAACATAGCAGAACTCAGGGTTGAGATTCGAACCCGAGACCTTCTAGATATAAGACAGCAGTGTTAATTACTCGAATGAGAGGTCCAATTACTATAGCCCTAACTAGCCCGGTATACAGCTTCATAATGAGTGACGCTGTATACTGTTTACTGTGGAAATCGAACTTCATCTCTCATTTATAAAAAGAACGCAGGACTGTATTAAATGTCTGCGAACAAATTGGATTTTTTTTTTCAATGGCTCTTCCAGCCCATTCAGGACTCGGGTCTCTTATTCAGTTCCGTAATCATTTTTCACGTACGGTAGGACTCCTTGGACGAGTGATCACCCCGTCGCAAGGCCGCTACCTAAACATAGGACAACACAAGCACAGAATAAACGCACACCAAACATCCATGTCCTGAATGTGATTCGAACCCACGATTCCAGCGCCCGAGAGAGGGAAGACAATTCATTCCTTAGACTGCGCGGCTACTGTCACCGGCCACAAATTGGAGAGTAATGAAACTAGAGGAGACAGAGAGTGTGACTAACAGAAGGCTGGAGAAATTATGTAATCAGGAGCTTCAGAATTTGCAATCTTTATCAAAGTGTATAAAGTTCACCGAATCACGGAAGATGAGATGGGTGGGCAAGAGGGAGATGATAAATGTGAAGAAGTTCTGGGAACAACTAGTCGCTTACTGTCCTTTGATAAGACATGGACCGCATATAAAAGAGACCTTCAACAATGCTTCGTTGTTGCAGAAACGTCTTTTTTTCGAGCCGTTGCCTAGCAAAGAAAGGGTGATTACATTTTACAGAGCCGTTGCCTACCAATGATAAGAATGATATACATAGAGACACAGACTGATGAGAGGGGGTTTATGAAGTACGCCGTTGAGATGTGCTCAGGTGCCATGATATAAATACCAAGTTTGATAGGGATCTGTTCGGGCATTCAGAGGTTAATAGGGGGATACATACACATAGCATGGAGATGGCATAAGCCTGCTTCAGGAAAGCAGGATATAACAGTACGAACACTGAAGGGAATACACACTGCAGAAGAATATTAAACTGAATCCTACAGGAAGAGTGTGAGAGGGATTAGACAGGATTCATTTGGCACAAGATAGGGACCAGTGGCGGTCTCTTGAGATCACGGCACTCAATACTTATATCCACATAAGACAGGGACATGACCGACCGAGCAACTACCAGATTCTCAAGCGGGCCCCTAATGTATGAAATTTATCTAAGCACGAAGAGAGTAAGGCGTGCAGACGGCGTGAAACTCCGGGCTTCACAGCTCTCGACATCAGAGGGAAGTAAGTGGTGAACTTCTCTCAGGAATCGTGTCCAACGCTAATGCAATATAGCAAGCTTTCATTCATCAAGTGTGGGGTTCGAATCTGAGTAAGGTTCCCGGATATTCCCACAAAATCTTCTAAATGGGTTTCCCCAAACTTTCCAGACAAATTTCAGGTTGACATATAGAAACAGGCCACGGCCGACACCTTCCAGAACCTTCCCTTCTCGCCATTCATAATATTCTTGTTATTACCATCTCTTTTGACGTCATACAGTTTTCGGTTGAGAAATGGTCGTTAAATAACCATTCGGTTACCCAGGTTTCGGAAAAATCTGCTTGTCTGCATCTTTCCGGCAGAATGGCTTGGCTCTCTTTTCGAAGGTGCCAGATGAAGCAGTCGTGAGTGGCACTGCCACCCCATGGAGTTTTTTTATTGCTAGTGGGGCGGGACTAAGTCCCTTGCATTGCGGCCACTTCTGGCCTGTTGTACCAGCACCAGATGATAGTTGAGGGTGATTGTGGATCAGTTGGTGGAATGAAGATTGGCAGGGGAAACCGAAGTACTCGGAGAAAACCTGCCCCAGCGTCACTTTGTCCCACTTGACCAGACCCGGGATCGAACCCGGGCCTCCGCGATGGGAAGCCAGCGACTAACCGCTTGAGCTATGGCGCGGCTTCCCCATGGAGGATACTACAACATATTTCAGTTTGTGGCAACTGCGATATTGTGGAATGTGACAAAATACAAATATACGGATGGTTACCAACGCCTTACAAGTAAGCTACCCCTGTAACAGGCTGTGGAGGCGATTAGGGTTGTGAGACGTCAAGACTCGCACATTATTTAGACAATCGGCTCAAAGATGGCGCTCAGGATGTCAGCTTTACGCGCTTNACCCGGGCCTCCGCGATGGGAAGCCAGCGACTAACCGCTTGAGCTATGGCGCGGCTTCCCCATGGAGGATACTACAACATATTTCAGTTTGTGGCAACTGCGATATTGTGGAATGTGACAAAATACAAATATACGGATGGTTACCAACGCCTTACAAGTAAGCTACCCCTGTAACAGGCTGTGGAGGCGATTAGGGTTGTGAGACGTCAAGACTCGCACATTATTTAGACAATCGGCTCAAAGATGGCGCTCAGGATGTCAGCTTTACGCGCTTGCAGCGCTTTATTCCCCAGAAAGATTCCTGGTACTCATTTCTGTTTGCGGCTGAGTCGACGTCTGGGCCATAGTGCAGCTGGAAGGGTTACTTACGTAAATTGGAAAAAAATCCACCTCCTCGGGACTCGAACCCGCGGCTCTCCGGCTTGCAACGTAGTGCCTTAACTAGGCTACCGCGTGAATCACGTCTCAGAAGAAACAGCCGCTATACGCATTACATTCGTACAAAGGAATGGTAATCATGGCGAAAGTCTACACGATGTCGCATCCCTGAAGACCACGATATAAATTAAACTTTTTGGCTATAGCTAAATGTGACATGCAAAAATATCCATGTCCCTGAAAAATCCGGAAACTCGTTTACTAATCAAAATACCACAATAATTTTAATGGTCTGCGATAAGAACACATAAATCTTACGAATACTGGGACAGGAACCAAGAAATTGCATGATTGAGTAACACAATTTATAACACTTCCCTTTCTTCGAGCGCCACTCTCAGAGACAATTTATCACGCAACGCGCCGCAGTGCCTGCGGGGAGCGCTCCTAATGAACACCGCCTCGCCACACGGAATCAGAGCACGAGTTACAAATCGCTGCAGAGGCGAAGCAACAACAGTGACATGCCAACTGCTGCTGCCTGACTTCCGTCTGGGTCGCGATATAGGAGAGTGCTTATGAGCATGACCGTAGTCCAGTGATGGTCGTGATCCCGATTGTGGTCCACTGTTGGTCGTAATCCTGACTGTGGCCCAGTGATGGCCGTGAGCCTGACTGTGGTCCAGTGATGGCCCTGATTTCGAGTGTGGTCCACTGTTGGTCGTGATCGTGACTGTAGTCCAGTGATGGTCGTGATCTCGAGTGTGGTCCACTGTTGGTCGTTATCCTGACTGTGGCCCAGTGATGGTCGTGATCGTGACTGTGGTCCAGTGATGGTCGTGATCTCGAGTGTGGTCCACTGTTGGTCGTTATCCTGACTGTGGCCCAGTGATGGTCGTGACCGTGACTGTGGTCCAGTAATGGTCGTGATCCCGAGTGTGGTCCACTGTTAGTCGTGATCGTGACTGTGGTCCAGTGATGGTCGTGATCATGACTGTGGTCCAGTGATGGTCGTGATCATGACTGTGGTCCAGTGATGATCGTGATCCTGACTGTGGCCCAGTGATGGTCGTGACCGTGACTGTGGTCCAGTAATGGTCGTGATCCCGAGTGTGGTCCACTGTTAGTCGTGATCGTGACTGTGGTCCAGTGATGGTCGTGATCATGACTGTGGTCCAGTGATGGTCGTGATCATGACTGTGGTCCAGTGATGATCGTGATCCTGACTGTGGCCCAGTGATGGTCGTGACCGTGACTGTGGTCCAGTAATGGTCGTGATCCCGAGTGTGGTCCACTGTTAGTCGTGATCGTGACTGTGGTCCAGTGATGGTCGTGATCATGACTGTGGTCCAGTGATGGTCGTGATCATGACTGTGGTCCAGTGATGATCGTGATCCTGACTGTGGCCCAGTGATGGTCGTGACCGTGACTGTGGTCCAGTAATGGTCGTGATCCCGAGTGTGGTCCACTGTTAGTCGTGATCGTGACTGTGGTCCAGTGATGGTCGTGATCATGACTGTGGTCCAGTGATGGTCGTGATCATGACTGTGGTCCAGTGATGATCGTGATCCTGACTGTGGCCCAGTGATGGTCGTGACCGTGACTGTGGTCCAGTAATGGTCGTGATCCCGAGTGTGGTCCACTGTTAGTCGTGATCGTGACTGTGGTCCAGTGATGGTCGTGATCATGACTGTGGTCCAGTGATGGTCGTGATCATGACTGTGGTCCAGTGATGATCGTGATCCTGACTGTGGCCCAGTGATGGTCGTGACCGTGACTGTGGTCCAGTAATGGTCGTGATCCCGAGTGTGGTCCACTGTTAGTCGTGATCGTGACTGTGGTCCAGTGATGGTCGTGATCATGAGTGTGGTCCAGTGATGATCGTGATCCTGACTGTGGCCCAGTGATGGTCGTGACCGTGACTGTGGTCCAGTAATGGTCGTGATCATGACTGTGGTCCAGTGATGATCGTGATCCTGAGTGTGGTCCAGTGATGGTCGTGATATAGGCAAGCGCTAATGACTGTGGCGCAGTGATGATCTATATATATATATATATGAGTGCCGATGATCGTAACTCATGCAGAGATGAACGTTATATGCCTGAGTGTTAGGATCGTGAATGTGATCCAGTGAGGATCGCGATAAATCATGAGTGACGTGGAGAGATGGATGAGAGCTGTGACAGTAATTGTGAACCAGTGACCGTTGTTATATACCTGACTGCTCGTTTACCGTCAGTGTTCCAACCACGAAGTTTTGCAATCGACTGAAATCCTATCAGTCCATATAAGAAGCAAAGGGCAAATTACGAAACGTCGAAGGTCAATGAGTGGCACATCTGGCCCGTATTTACGAGGCATTCAAATCACGGCCTGGAGACCGGCTAACCTGACTGAGGTTCTCCGTGGTTCTCTTCAGTCCTAGCAAGCAAATGCAGTGATAGTACTTCAAGTTAGTCAGTCCATGACCGCTTTCCTCCACATCCTTCCCAGTTCATCATTAGCTTCATCCAACCATCTGACGCTAAACAGTGAGCTACTGACAGGGTGATTAATAAGTGACAAACGCCTTCCTAACTTCCCAAACCCTGAAGTCGGCAGTGATAACAATGGGACGATAGCTCGTTCAATTTTCGCATTTCCACTTGTGTTTATGAGTCAATTATTTGCCATAGAAATGCAAGCACAGAAATAAAAGCCACACAAAAATTGGTGTATGAATAGGTTTCAGGCAACTGTAAATTTGTATTACTGTGGGACGTCGTTTCTTGGAGGGACGATGCCTCACTGGTTCAAGTCATCTCGACGCTTTCCGTTTACAACTTTAGAAGTTTAACGGACGTGTTTTGCCGCGCCAGGTAGTTTTTAAAAAATAAATTAATATATGTGCATTTCTTTAAAATTATGTCTGCTATGAATTTATCCAAATCATATCATTATACCTTATCGCTTCTGCGACTGCAGTAATTCGGTGTTCAAGTGTATAAACTTCGGAATTAAATATAAATAAACTTCCCTCAACAAAGCGAATCATGATTTTTTTGTATTCCGTACGATAGGCGTGTTTCCCCGTAAATGCGACCCTCAATACACAGTCAAACCTCCGAGTTACCTAACCCAACGAACCCCATAATTAGATAAGCTACCCTGACATATTTATCCATCAAATTCTCCATTCGCACGTCAGCTGCTGTCGCCATAGTCGAAAGTCAGATAGACTTTGTCGGTTATAATAAGTCGTTACAATTTAAACGAATAATGTGTTGCAAAAGTATACGAGTTAGTAAGGAAACACTATTCAGCTGTTCAAACAAGGGGTATAAGGTGCTGAAATCCTCCGTTCCTTCTCGTCATATTTTTCGTGCTATCGTTTAAAATGTTATTTGTACTTTACTCAATTTACACCTCTTTTATCGCCTGAGAAAATTCAAACCCAGAAGCGACATCAAGCATCGTCGTCATTGTTATCATGAGCAGAATTGTCCTATGCGCTTGTACATGTCTGTCAGCCTTTCTTGGCCGTTTTCTCTGTGAATGCTGTTTTCCTAGTTATCAGTTCATTCACCGGTAGCACCTTCTGCTCAGCTCTGCTTGTTTTTCTCCATCGCTAATTCCGTTACTGCTGTCTCGTGGGAACAGCTCGAGGGCGGCTGATTCACTTGGTCCTGGCATGTCTATGAGGATTGCGCAACTTCGGCACAGAGACGCAATGGTAAAACTGCGTTGAGGGGACAGAGTGCTGTTAATCACTGGCGGCAGTCTGTTCTCGAGCACTAGGAAGACAATCGAATTCTGTGAAGATATCAGAATTGTAAAGCAAGGTGCCACTCGTGGCAACGAGCATGGTTGTTGCCTTTATGCAAGGGTGTCGCATAAATTTGAGCTGTTTGATGAGATGTCCGAATCCGACTGGATGAGCCGACAACCACTTTTATGTCTCCTGAACATAATAACTTTCACGTGACTTCATAGCCGGGAGCGCACACTCGGTATAACGACAGGCTGTGGAGTAGACGACTGAGGAATCAGAGTTCGAGTCTTGGTAGGGTCAAGAATTTTCTCTTCTCCACGTCGTCCAGACCGGCTCTGGGGCCCCACCCAGACTCCCATACAATGGGTACAGGTGGCTCTTTCCGGGGGTAAAGCGGCCGGGACGTGAAGCTCAACACTTACTTCCAATTAGTGGCGAGGTCAAGAAAAGATGGATCTACACATCCACTCTCCCATACGCCTCCATGGCATAGTGCTTAATTAGTTAAGCACAGGGGCAACTTTTTTACGTGACTTCATAAATACAAGACCCAAACGCTGTACGTGAACTGCGGAATGCGGTGGAAGGCACACAATGGACATCACATTTTCACATGCTGGGTGTATGACCTCGTTCTGCCTTGTATGGAAACAGTGACCTTCTAGTATCAGAATAGGATTCCCGTTCCTTGGGTTTACGGTGAATATTACGTGATGTAGCCATTGAGTAAAAAAATCCAGCTGCATGCAGCTCTATGCTGGCAATCAGCGATAATCCTAACTGGAGCTCTGGGTTCATATTCTTCCCTGAAAAGCTTATCACCGATGGAGGTAATGCCGGCACCTGACATGTACGTTACCCACAGTCACAAGAGCAACTCTACTCAGCAAAATTGTTTCTTAATTCCTGCTCTGCAAAGTCGCAACTCCCGTCTCATGGACACTGAACAGTCTACGCGGGGGAGTCAGTATATGGGCCACAAATGGAAGTAAAACAGCTGTAATGGACGTAAAGGGTTTGAAAACTAAATAATATCACCCGTGAATGTCCGAAAAACACACGCCTCAGCCAGAGCTTCACTGTGACAGGAAGTTCCTACAATTGCCATCCGAGATAAGCCCCTCGTTACAGTAAATCGCAGTGCGCGGTGTTACGAATTTGGGCGATGACTAGTTCCATCAATTTACTCTTCATTGTCACCCCTATGAGAACCTCAAATTCAAAACCGTATCCACTGCTAAGGTTAAACAGCATCAAATGAGATGGGAACAATGCTATGCGTAATATTTATTTCTTGCTTGGTTTAGACTTTGACACTGAAGATGGTGGTGATAAGTCCCTCCGAAACGTGGGTGCCGTTCTCCCGAACTAATGGCGGTACAACATACAAGATCGTACTCTTTAGAGTCAAGTTTTTCCTTACAATTGTAAATATGTTCGCTGTTATTGACACTGTAAAATGCAACAACCGCGACATGCGCGTATATACCAGGGCCGTTTCTGGGAAACGGCTAGGTAAACACGTCCTTGCAGCAATAAACATGAACGCAACAATACAAGAGCTGTGTTTTTATGTGGTCCGTGCCGATGTCATAAGCAAGGGACAAGGTTAGAGCTTAGTCAGTTCTGTACGAAGTCTCTCAAGAGAGGACTTGAACGCATGAAGAATACGTATACACTGTTAGAAGCCGTTGCCAGGGAGCCGGTGGCGAAGACACAATAGGCTGGAAAAGGGCTTAGCGGATGCTGTTGTGTTTTGTGAATGGCGGTGCTGTAGTTCCGAGTCTTGTGTATAAGTGGTCAATAAATCCAATAACCAATCCACACCTCGTATATAGTTACCCGTACATATGATAATACTTTTAGCCTACTTGACTTATTTCGAAAACAATAGAAGGCTTATGGGATGAACTTGTTGTCTGTATATCCTTGTATATCAATCTGTCTGTGTATCCCCCCAAATTGTTTAGCCGTATAAAATCATCTTCCTGCCTGTGTCCCACTTTTTTTGTTTTCTCCCCGGCCCGTATCGTAATAAACGAAAGTGGGCGAATACGTCTTCCCATTTTCAATCTCGGAAATACGTGTAAGTTTTGATATTTCCGTACTGCCGGCATAGCTCAGATGGTACAGATGTGGTGTACGGGCCGGACGGCCGCGGCTGATTTTCGGCAAGGGCAAGATTTTCTGTTCTCTAGTTCACAGCGCCCAGACCGCATACACCTCCATGGCGCTGTCCTTTTTGTTGGACCTTGGGCGCCTTTTCAGTTTCTTAATCCTGTACACAGTCGGTAGGACTCCTTGGACGGAGGATCAGTCCTTCGCAAGGCTGCTACTTACACACAGAATAAACGTACACAGACACTCATGATTTGAGTGGGATTCGAACCGACGATCCCTGCGTTCGAGCGAGAGAAAACAGTTCATACCGTAGACCGCGAGGCCATTGAGATCGGCAGGGACAACTCAACATGTTCNGGTTCCTTAATCCTGTACACAGTCGGTAGGGCTCCTTGGACGGAGGATCAGTCCTTCGCAAGGCCGCTACTTACACACAGAATAAATGTACACAGACATTCATGATTTGAGTGGGATTCGAACCCACGATCTCTGCGTTCGAGCGAGCGAAAACAGTTCATACCTTAGACCGCGAGGCCATTGAGATCGGCAGGGACAACTCAACATGTTCTCTCCACCATTGCTTTCTACACTCTGTAGGGTTATGTATTTACATGTGTCTTGTTGGCTGGGCGGAGCTGTACTCGTCGTAGGACAGACCAAAAACACTCATCAAAGACGGTCAATGACGTGTTTAACATCTACAGGAACGAGTTTCGATTAACTTGTAGTAACCTGAGGGAAACAGCGAGTTGTGCAGGGAGACAGGCATGCCGTGGAAAGTGTTTCAACAGTAATACCTGGATCACTTTGTGGTAGAATAAACACTGTTTAGAGTTGGCGCGGTACGAGACAAATTCAATTCCAGAATGATGAACTTAGTATATCGTAAAGGGCAACGAGTATAAATGCATCAGAGGTTTACAATAACAAGGAAACACGTAATCTAGGACGTCAGAAGGTCTGGGTATTTCGTATGGTTTAAGAAATTTCATGTCTATTTATTTGAGCTTCAAGAAATGCATCCTGTTGTGTTATCCTATATACATTTTTTGCTTTGTTTTCGTCTCCACACAACAATTATCAGAATAGCATTCACGTTTCACTATGTAGTTTATTGGTCTTTATAACATGGTAATACGCTACATGTTTCGGCTTATAAAGCCATCATCAGGTAGTACTTTTACAAATATTTTCAAACTATTGAACTACGCTTTATATGAATTCATATATTACAACATAATAACTATTACGAATATACCTGACTTTGCAGTCAGTTAATATGTTCAACTTTCATATGAATTAGTACAATCTTTATAAAATGTATTAAAATCGGAATGAATGTTCTGCATTCAAATGGATGCTTGGAGATGTACATAAATGTATATATAATAAAAATAAAAACGAAGCCAGACGCGGAAATGCGAGAGGTGAATAAACCCATACAAATAAATAAAACCAGATCGTGGAAAACACAGAATAAAACGTTATAGAACATCCCAACAACTGGTTCCGAACAGTGCAGCTCCTCCATAAGGCATCAAATGGGAGTAGAAATAAAACACGTCTGCCCACGATCAAACATTAACAACATATTATAACGTTATAATTATGCTAATAGACATCAACATAAATAGTATATATAACGGTGTTTGGACACAACAAGTACCATAAATATAATAATTTTAACTCACTGTCTAAATGTTTTAATACATAATAATAACGTAACATATTGTGACGCGTTACCTTACGCCCATCGCTGCGACAACCGCTACAATCGGAAAAGTGGGGAGTTCCCGCAACGATAAATCGTAGCAACGAATTGTCGTTGAGTAACAAGGGATGAAACGAAACACGTTACGGGTCCATTCTATAATTAGCGTTCCCGTAACAACGGACTGCCTGAACAGCGGTAACGGAACCGTGAGGAATGGTGCCCGGTATCCGGTCCGCATAGCCCCTATATAAGCAGAGCCAGAGACTTCGTACACAGAGTACTGAGTATTGAGAACGAGACAATCTTGGGATATCCGCCGCCAGAGAGAGTTGAGATCCAACCACGGCCAAGGACAGCTGAGACGCCGCACTGGAGTACTGGGCCAGAAGCCAAGTGATACTGCAAGTGGTGATAATTGTAAGGTGTGTATGAGTTAGTGTCCAATAAAGGTTCGCTAAATCCGAGACCCACGTGAATTTATTTGTCGCGTGAAGTTCCCAACACGTGACAAATGGTGTCAGAAGTGGGTTCAGTTCGGATTCTGACGCGAATTTGGAAGTTATTAGACTAACGCCACCCCTCGCGTGTTATAACGCCACACGAGCCAAAATGGAGTCACAGCAGATGATGGAACTGCTGCTGAAGGAAATCAGAGCTGGCGAAGAAAAAGCGGACGCCAGACATGAGGCCAGTATGAAAGCATGGCGAGAAGAGATGGCCGCCATGAGAGACAAAAGGGTGAACGACAACCACGATGAGGCGTTGGCCTGCCAAGAGATGGAGGCACGTCAAGAAGAGAGAAAGCCGACCTCACTGGACAGGAAACCTGAGGCGGCATAACGACGAGACGTCCCCAAAGAAGACACCGAAGTAATGCCGGTCGAAGAACCGAAGAAGAAAAGGCGTAGGGACCGAAAACTGGCCACCGAGCGCCGCCGCCGCCAGAAACCGAAAAATTCAACACGGGAAAATTGTAAACCCCAGAAGAAATGGGCCGTCGCCCGCAGAGGGACGAGACACCGTGCAACAGTAGCACAGGAAGAGGAGAAGAGAAGCGACATGAAGACGTCCGGTCGCGCAACAGTGGCACGACGCAAGAGAGACTTGTAACTAATTCATATGAAAGTTGAATGTATTAACTGAATGCGAAGTCAGGTACATTAATGAATTCACATAAAGCGTAATTTAATAGTTTGAAAATATTTGTTGATGTATACTGCCTGATGATGGCTTTATAAGCCGAAACATGCAGTGATTATCATATCATTAAGGCCAATGTACTCACTATACACAGTGAAATGTGAATGAGGTTTCGATTGTTGTTGTGTTGAGACGTAAACAGAACGAAGAACTTATATTTATTTGATGGTTGCTTTAAATGGTGTATATGGTACCATTTAATTTACATTCATATGAAGTAACTCTAAGACGTTTTCATTGATTATCCATTAATTACGTTCCAGTATGTGTAAATAGTCCTACTCATGCCTGATTAACTAAATTAGAGATATAACTAGGGCAAAACCTGATAACCCACAAAATAGGAAGCCTTTCTTAGGACCAACTTTGTATCTCAAATGTAACTCGAGTAGTTATTTTGAAAATTTGAAAAAAAATAAAAATAAATAAGAAAACCTAACCTTCAATTTTTTATTTTTATTTTCAAGGCCAAAACTACATTAATAACTGTGTAATATTAAATTCCAAATTATACAGAAAATTATCAATCTTAATATCTAAACAGAATTAAAAACTGTATACTAGTAGAGTATTTTAGTGTATATTCATTATTCAGACCTCTCCGCGTGATAGGGCGCTCAAGAAAACGCACTTTGTAATATACGGTTGGAGGCTCTCATAGCAACGGTTATGAAGAGATCTGTCTGTCTTCTACAAAGCCGTGCAGTTCGTTGAAACTCAGCCTCTGTTTGTCACCCGCTTCATTCCGATTTCTTGCTTGACTTTTCTGTCCTGAAAATGGGGGCGACATGTTCGACCGAAATATCGGTCCACGAACTACACGGCGTTATATCACAGAACTCTTCACACTCTGTACTGTCCGAAAGCCTTAGTTTTTTTTTTTTTGCTAGTGATGTGGGGCTAAGTCCCTTGTACTTCTGGCCTATTGCACCAGCCCCAGATGATAGGTGAGGGTGATTGTGGAGCAGTTGGTGTAATGAAGATTGGCAGGAGAAACCGAAGTACTCGGAGAGAACCTGCCCCAGCACTACTTTGTCCATCACAAATCCCACTTGACCAGACCCGGGATCGAACCCGGGCCGCCGCGGTGGGAAGCCAGCGACTAACCGCTTGAGCTATGGCGCGGCCTTATTTGTTATTAAATGTATGTATAACAACACGTACAGGGCCTCTGTCAGCCCAGCTTCGGTACAGCAGATCATGCCCTATCATTAGTACCTCCTGCTATAGATGCAGTCTAGTCACTTCAACGGTCTATGTATGATCGCCGCCAAGTTTAAACCTCTTATATATTTTGTGTCAGGTTTCCCCTTGTCCAATGTTGCCAACGTTTGGATTTTCATAATTTTATATAACTTTCACTTGTTGCCTGCATAATTTTGTTATATAATCACATATGTACCAAAGTTTGAAAGCCATTGCAAATCGCGAACCGGTGTGCGCCTTGGAAAATTTCCAGTGGCGCGGAGAACTTTGTTTTGCCGGCGCTGCAATTTCAGTGAATGGTTGCCTACCGCAAAATCCCAGGCGGGGCAAGCATAAGTCATGATACTCCTAACGAGTGCTTTGTAGAGGGTCAGTTTAATATTAGCGCTTCATCGCTCAATTATGAATAAGAAATATAGTCTAATTAGTGGTCTGAGGGCCGGTCACGGTAGCCGAGCGGTATAAGGCATGTACTGTCTTCGCTCGCTTGGAAACCGGGATCGGGGGTGCGAATCCCACTCAGGGCATGAATGTTTAGTTCGTGTGTGTGCGTTTTTCTCTGTTTGTGTTCAGATAGAGGCCTTGCGACGAGCTGATCAACCGTCCAAGGAATCCTACCAAATGTTTAAGATCTAGAAAAACCGAAGTGAACGGAGAAGTTCATGGAGGTAGGCCTAGGTCCACTGGGGCTGTAGTGCCAAGGAAAAAAGTGGTCTGAGGGCCTTGGCTTCGATCATTTCTATGTATAATCTTCAAGTAATTTTCTTATCAAAGAGATATTTTATGATATTTACAAATGGAATGTTTCGTCCATTCAGTGTCAGATGGGACTCAGGCGGTCGACGAATGTGAAGAAAAGTAAATCCCCTGAGCCTTATCTTCATTTATTTTAAAATTCCATCGCTCACACCAGGACTCCCTTGAGCTGAGACAACGCTGGAGTTGTCTGACAACAAAACCCTCCTCACGATCTGTCGCGTACAGACAAGTGTCGTCGCCAAAGAGAGCTAGGTAAACACCAGGTGTTTGGGGGGCATCATTTATATACATGTTGTACAAAGAATGGGAGAGGACAGAAACTTGAGACACCCCTGCTCGCATTTCCCTTGGCGTTGACATTTCTCCTTCTACTGAAACACGGAATTGGCATTCTGAAAGAAAGGAGCTAATGTGCTTGATCAAACTGTCGAAAATTCCAATTTAGGTAACTTATACAGCAAGCCAGAGTGCCCTTTTCGATGTCCAAGAACACCGCGGCCGTAGACATTTTATTGTTGAAATTAAGGATCGCCTTGTCCGTTAACCCCATATATTGCATTATCGTGCTGTAACTTGCACTGAAACCAAATTGGCTGGCGTTAAGCAGGCCTCTTTCTTCAATGTGCTTTTGGACCGTATTCAGGATGACGTTTTCGAATAATTTGCCTGTTTTTTAACGGGAGGCTTTAGAAAATGAGACAGCCGAAGGTAGCGATTAAATAAATGTGTCAAGTGTACAAATGGCCAAATTGAGAGGTGCCTGAGGAATTCATTTGGAATGTCATCAGTTCCACGGGCTCTTCTCAGTCTCAAGAAATTAATTAGTTTCTGTAAGTCGCATGTTCTTATTCTGTCAGGGGTCATGCTGACTACGGCTTCGTGCAGAGTTTGAACTCTAGCCTGCACCCGCCTTTCATGGTTTTCGTCGCACAAGTCACGGTGTGTGAACTGATTTTCCAAGCAGTCGTCAATTGAGTTGCCTTTCTCGGACGGATAAAATTTATGGCTTGAAGGACCATAAATAGCAGTTGGTTCCCCTAACTACAAACATACTCTCGTTATATAGCCTCGGTCGGACACCATGGAAAACACAGTCTTCTCTTCTCGAGTATTGTTGTGTTGCCTAGCAACGAGTTGTACCACGGTCCACAGAGAAGAGAGCTCATACTGTTACGTGTTCTCTGGGGCATGTATACTGAGTCGTTATATATCAGTGGGTCTATGAGTCACAGTACATCTTACAAAATAATTTCAGTTCATATAGAAGAAATAAAAATACGGACAGCGGCAATGTGAAGTTTGGAATACTTTTATGAGTATGTGAAGTTGACAGTCATTCACCCCCTCACCTTATGTTACCGCTCCGAGGTGGGCGCGCGAGAAGGTTGCGGTATATTCATGCGTTCCAAGCAAAGCAGTGGGACACGTTGGCTCAAAATGTTGCCTTTATTCACCGTTGAACTTGTTTACTATTATAGCCCAGGGTTGACTTGCTTTAACGCTGTAATGGTTCAATGTTTTCAATCCATGTAGCAAAACAAACTCCGTAGCCTGTAGTCCGCACGCGAACTACACCGACCGAGCGGCCGCCTCTTGTCGGCGAAGTTAGTGCCAACTTTAGCGGATAGAGGGTGTCGCGTGGTCAGCGCAACGGATCCCCACGGCTGTTAATCTCGGTTTTCTAGACCGGAGCCGCTATTTCCCAGAAATAGCTCCTCAATTATTCTCACGAGGCTGAGTGGACTCCGTTCCAGACTCACTACTTCTCAGAAAATCTGGTAGCGCCGGGAATCGAACCCGAGACCTCTTAATTTGTAGGCAGAAACTCTGACCACTTGACAACAGAGGCGGTCACTAAGCGACGGAAACCCCCGGTGGTTTGAAGATAGCGCTTTATGAGACTGATACACTGGGAGGAGGTAAGGTTCCATGCATTTTAGACTTCAGCACTATGCTCAAGTCGCGGAAAGATGTCTCATGTACTGATAACCTCCTGCGCACCCCCCTGGAGTTGTAGGACTTCCTGTAATGTCTCCACAGTTTCCTAAGCTCACATGACTGTGGAGTGGCGCCGTTACTTAGACGCGTGCCAGGCCTTTGCGTATCGAAGCATGCTACAATTAGGGCGGAAGACCAATGTCGCTTGTCATATCTTAATTTCAGCTATAAACTTCAAAGCGTACAGTGGTCAGAGTACGTGCGAGTTTGTCTAGCGACAGAAAGGTCAACTTATTCAGTCACAGAGAAGGGTTTGGCAATAGGTCTGACAAACACGTGACCACATGAAAATACTGTCTGGAGGCAGACAACGCTGAGCGCTGATACCAGTGACCACAAAATTCTGGAGGTCGGTACTGATAACCTTCGCTAACGACAAGTGATTTGAGAATGTTTATATGGGCCCTGGGATACGAAAATGAGAGATGTAGATTCTTGGAAACCAACAGGCGTGTCCATGGATACGACAGATCAACAAACATTTCCAAGGATACCGATACGCTATATTTACCACCTAATCCTTCCACCCGCACTATGGCCCTGGGTTCGACTCAGCCTCTAACAGAAATTAGTACCAGGAACATTCTTGGGGGTAAAGAGCGGCCGGCGCGTAAGACTGACAACCTTACCGCCATCTATGAGCAGATTGCCTAGAAAATGTGGTAAGCTCAACATCTCACAGCCCTATGGGCCTCCACGGCCTGTGTGCAGGGATACCTGTACTTTACTTACCGATACGCTATATAAGCGGCCGTTCCGATGAGAACCAAGTCATGTAATGACTTAGCTAATCCCGCCTGGGAATTCGCGGCAGATGCCCGTCTAATGAAACTGCAGCGCCTACAAAACAAGTTTATCCACATCACTGACAATTTTCCTAGGCACATATCGGTTCGCGACTTACACATGGCTTTCAAAATTCCGTATGTATATGATTATATAACAAAATTATGCAGGCAACAAGCGAAAGTTATACAAAATCATAACTAAAATATTCGCAATATTGGACAAGGAGTAGCCCGACATAGAAAGTATAAGAAGCTTAAACTTGGCGGCGGTCAAGCATACGACCGTTCAGGTGACTAGACTGCCATTGTAGCAGAAACTACTAGAAATAGGGCATAATCTGCTGTACTGAGCCTGGACTGACAGATGAGCTGTATATATTTTATATACGTGTATTAACATGTTTAACATGTAAAATGAAAATATTCTTTATATTACGACAAATGACTTACTACTGCAGACAATGACTGACAAAAGACAGACCCGTCCTCTCGTCAGAGAGGGCGCTCCACAAAAACAAGACCGAAACTGTCAAACAGTAACAAATATATGATCATAAGTCCTAGATTTGGCTCGGCACCAAGACTGACCGTCAGTCTCAATGTGACTTTGACTTTGAGAATCAAGTCAGTCACTATCGGTCAGTCATTCAGTCATAGTTCAAGTCACTCGTAAAGTAACTCTGAATCAAGTCACGTCACAGTAGAAGAAAGAAATCAGGAGAGAAGAGCAGCAGAGGGACTAGAAGAGAAGCCAGTCGTAGGCCAGCCAGAATGGAGCGAATCTTAAGGTTCGGCCACACAGAGCGCTACGTACGCGACGCACGCTACGTACGTTATACGAACGGAGAAATATCTCCCTTTATTGCCAATGTGACTTGCCACACAGACTTCCGTACGCTATGTTCCCCATGTTAGCTGCGTCGCAGAGTGTACACAGCGTACGTAGCGAACATAGCGTAGCGCTCTGTGTGGCCGAACCTTTAGACAGCCATTTATTGTGAAGTGTTGTAACTGATTGTGATTAAAAGAGATTGTAAAGAAGGTGTCAATAAATCCAGTCATCCAATCCACAGAGCCATAAACACGTGACAATACTTCTGGTATCCACAATCCGGTGGGATACCCTGCCTACACAAGGTATGACGTCCGTTGGTTCGCAGAGTAGATGTCACCATAGGTCATGTAGTTATTTAATCTGTCTCTTTACCATGACGTTCTGCTTGCAAGCTAGGTTACCGTTCTATGCCACACACAAGTTAATTTAGAGCACTGACTACGCATCCACTAAACCGTAACACGTGACATCATGAAAGTGAGTGATCGAATGGCTAAGGTCGCTCCATCAGTTAAATGCGTCGGAACAGCTACTTGGCACGCCTGCATTACTCACGACCGCCCCGCTGTCTGCGACCCCACCGAAAAAGAAAAAAGGCGACAGCAAGTTCACACGTGTGGAGATCAGGTATAACCACAACTGGGGGCTTCAAAATAGGCTACTCCGTGAATATTTCTACCTTCTGGGATATAACGCCATGCAGTCCGACAAAACTCATTCGACGCTTCGGAGGAACATGCCACTTCCATCTTCAGTGCTGCCTATGCCTGTTTCATGTTGGTTTCTTGCTTTGTTTACTATTCATCCCTGCAAATGGACGCGACATGCTCCTCCGAAACGTCGGTTAACTTCCATCGGACTATGCGGCGTTATATATTCCAGAAAGACGAACTCTTCATAACCACCGTTGTGAGAACCTTAGACCCTACGTAGGCTACGCTCGTGTTTCGAAAGCCTGCCAGAGGTGCTGAGGTCAATATTTCAACCTAAAGTGAAAGTACGGAGCCTGGAGCAAATTTCACGATTAGGAGCTTAATTATTTGTACACTTTGCCTACCATTTTTAGGGTAATCAAATCTAGGAAGCTGAGATGGACTGGGCATGTAGTCATGGGAGTGATGAGAAATAGTCGAAAAATCTGAAGAGAAGATATTAACTCCTATCCTGCAACGAACAGAAGGTGAGGCATATGGTGAGTGACCTGATCGGCCATGACCATTCTATTTTTCATTTAGAAACACAATGGGATTCAGTGTCCCATGGGCAACAGTAAGAGCAGAACGAGAATCGTCCCGATGGTCTTCGGTTTGCACAGCATATGGAGGATAGCCTTGGTAACTGCCTCGCTTTTTCCTCTCTTTGGGGTATAACTGTACCTGGAAAACGCAGTTTAGATACGATGGCATTATTATGAATGATAATGTCACTTGTAAAGTTATCCTTGTAACAGAGCCGCGATAGCGTAGTCGGTATAGCGACTGGCTGCGGGATGGGCGACCCGAGAGGTTGGAGTTCGAGTACCGGTAGGGTCAAGAATTTTCTCTTCCTCACATCGTCCAGACCGGCTATGGGGTCCACCCAACCTCCTATCCAATGGGTACCGGGGGCACTTTCCACGGGGGTAAAGTGGCCGGTGAGTGAAGCTGGCCACTCACCTTCATCTAGTTGCCGAAGTCAAGCCTTAATGGCGTAGTGCTTAACTAGTCTCTTAATTAATCTCCACAATTCACAAAACACCACAGCACACGCTCTCTTTTCCGGCATAATCTGTCTTCACCAGCCGTTTTCTGGTAACGGTTTCTAACAATCTAGATTCTTCAGCTTCTGCGCTGAAGTCCTTTCTGAATGGCGGCTCCCTTCTAACTGAACTTTCCCTCACAGACATAACTCCCTTGGTTAAGTCAAAGCTATGTTACTACCGACGCTCCGTCGGCCAGTCTGTCTTAGAATAAAACATCCATCCGGGGCTTAAGAATAGATATTTGTTACTGTCAGACAGTTGCAGACTTGTTAATGTGGAGCGCTCTCTCTGACGAGAGGACGGGTCTGTAGTTTGCCAGAATCAGTCAGTAGTAATAAGTCTGTTGTCAGTATGTACAGTTTACATTTTATGTCATACTGTATATATCACATACATGGAGACTCTGTCAGTCCATGCTCAGTGTAGAAGATCATGCCGTATTAGTAGCTCATGATATAAAAGCAGTCTAGTTACTTGAACGGTCGTAAGCTTGACCGCCGCAAAGTTTAGCCCTCTTATGTTTCCTGTGTTGGGCGTCTAATGTCGCGAACATTTGCATTTTCACGATTTTGTATTACTTCCGATTGTAACCTGCATAATTCTGTTACATAACCATATATGTGCGGGAGTCTGAAAGCCATGTGCAAATCGCGAACCAGTGTGCGCTTCGGAAAATTTCCAGTAGTGCGGAGAAATTTCTTTTGCAGGCGCTGCAATTTCAGTTCATGGCTGTCTGTTGCAAACTCCCAGGCGAGACTAGCATAACGGCGAAAGATTTGTTATCAAGGAGGAGTTGAATGTGTGTAACTGTAACAGAGAAGTCCAATAAATCCAGTCATCAACTCTAGAACCCACAATTATTAGTCACGCAACTCCTTATACGTGACAATATATTGTATATATATATATATATATATATATATATATATATATATAT